>NW_020884880.1:20531248-20596328 GCF_003945725.1 Corapipo altera
CTGGCTGTATATCTGGAATTACAGAATGGTAAGTCTGGAAATGTTCTATCAACCTAAATTTTGGATACAAAGGGAAGAGGGCAGTAGTCATTATTCCTACTCTACAGAGAAATGTGCCAGTGTTTTGAATTATACCCTTTAGGCCCTGCCTCCATTTTAGACTGCTATAGATCTATGTATCCACACCTTCATTTCTACAGTTTATTGTGATCCCGTTCTTACACACTCCACATTCATTGCCTGAAGTCTTCTATGCTTTGTGCAGAACTGGATAGCCTATTAAAACCTTTGATGAGGTATATACTATAAAGAGGGTTTGAAAGGCTTTCCATTAAAAGACAACCACAATCCAGTTTCCCAAAGAAGCCATATCAAGGCCTATGTAGCAAGTATAGCAGCAAAGCTTGTAATATTGACAACTCACTCTTCCAAAATGCTTCCTTTTGAAGGTTCACTGTGTTTGTATGGGGGAAAAACTCTACATAATGGGAAACTGGAAAAGTTGCATCTGAATTCTGCAGTGTGAGCAGACTGGTGCAGCTGCTGATTGAAGCTGTCATGGTTGCAGATCTGTGCCCCTTGGGGCTTAATATCCAAGTGTTGTGAAATGTTCTGTTCTCCTTCAGTTGTCTTGCATTGCAGGCAGGCAGAGGACTCGAGTATTTGCATTCAGAATTGAGACTTCTGCAAAGCTTTTCTTACAAAGATATTTCTAAATTGGAATTTTGGAAACCTTTCTTTCTGCAAAAAGATGTATGGAGCAGAAGGGAGTAGAAAGTGGGATTTACATCTCCCACCCCCTTTTTAAGTATATAACAAAAAAAGACTGAAGACATTTTTTGTTCTATAAATGGCAACAACCTCTTCTGAAACTAAAACTTCAGTGAAAGAAAAGTATTTGTAAGAGAGAGAAATATTCCTTCAGAACTCAGCATCTTTTCTCCTAAATTGTACAGGTTTAATTTTTAACAAATAATAGGTTTTCTATTTATGTTGGTGTTTAGTTGATGGGCCATGCATGCAGTTGAAAATGAGTTTTCTTGGTTTAAAAGTGTTTTATATACACCCTCAACAGTTGCATTACTGTCTGCAATGTCACAGTGTGAGGGCATTTTGTGTGAGATCTAGAGTCTAACAACACAGCTGGGAGAGGGAAGAGGTGCCCTTCAGGAATATAGAAGGTGCTCTGGCATCTTCCAGCCCTGAGGTAAAAAATTGATGTCTTCAGCTAAGAATAGGTAGACTCAAGCAGAAGTATTTTTTTCAAGTTAACTGTTTTCTAATGCTTTTCATGTCCATGTCAGTGTTTCACCTACTAGGAAGACTGCTGGAGTCTGTGGGCCAGGCTCAGGGCTGGCTCATCAGCTCCGTCCCTAGAACAGTGATTCGTAAGTCATAAAATGGTATTTTGGTTTTTTAAATCGAATTTGTCTTGTAGGTAACACGCAGCTGGCACTGCAGATCATCAAGAGGAACCAGCTGCTCCCTTCCGTGAAAACACTCTCTGACATGCGGAAAAAGCCTGTTTTCCAGCCAGTCCACTCAATCCAGCCCATTCAGATGCCAGCTTTCACTACTGTTCAAAGGAAGTGAGGTTGTTCTTCAACTTGCTGCTGCTGTGCCCATGAGGGCTTGGGATTTTGTATATTTTTTTAACCTAGGACACCTGAATACCCCAATTGCTGGAGTGTGTTTATGTAAATTTTTAATAAAACATATAAACAAAACCACTTGTTTTTAAAGGTTATTTCATGAACAATGAGAGATGGTATCTGCTTTGAATGGGAGTGGCACTTTACTTACCAAGAAGAATTGGTTAACCAAGTGTGTAATTCAGTTCTTTTTGAAGAGAATGGGGGGAGGGAAGTGACTGGAAGGAGAAAATCATTTACTTAAACCAAAGCTCTTGAAAGACCAGTTGAGCTGTTGTGTTGGCTGCTGTGTTTTAACACCTATGAGCCATGATATTCCTCAAAGAAGAGGCCTTTGCCCAACTTGATGTAGCTACAGTCCTCTACCCTGCAGAAGCTGGGAGTTGGGGCCCTGCCATTGATGAAGCTGCCTCTTCAGCTGTAGGGGTGGATGATGCCTGAGGGAGAGTGTACTGGTGTGATGGGGGGTGTCCTGAGTGGGGGGCTGTGCTGTTAGGTGAATGCCCCTTCAACAGTGCTTCCCTCTCACACTAGAGGGACTCTGACTGCTCCTCCAGTCTCTGCAGCAACACAGGGGGCAAGAGCTAAAAGGCTGTTTGCCGAAATAATGGATCAGCACCTGCAAAGCGTTTGTCAGTGCTGGGCAGCAGTAGCACTTCAGCTGGATGGGGGCCTGTTGGCTTTTTTTTTGGTTGGTTTTCTTCTCCCTGGTTTTCTTCACCCAAAAGAAAGATGTAATGGTGCAGGTACAGTGGAAAAGTGCTTGGCTGTAAGAAAAAGGTGTTCTGTTCTCTGGGGTTTTTTTCAAATGCAGTTTCCAGCGTAGAGGAATACCTCTCAGGAAAAAAATAAAAATCTGCCTTTTACTCAAACCAAGAGGTTGTAAGATAATCAAGGACTCTCTGGTGCAAGCACAGGCAAAGCAGTGAGCCATCCTGCCTTGGGACTTAATGTGGGCATAAGATAATTGGTGCCCAGCATGGAGCCCAGAACCTCTCCTCACATTCTCTCCTGGGCTGTTTTGTGCTGTTCCAGCTATTTGAGCCTTTGCCCTGATAATCTCCAGGATAGAGCTGAGCTAACACCTTATCTCCTGGTGCTGCTGGCATTGTACTTTGCCTCCAGGCACCACCAAGAAAATCACTTTTCCAAGCAGCACCTGGGATGTGAGGCCTGCAAGTTCTGCGCTCGGTCTCGAGCATGAGGCAGTGCAGATGTGTGCAGCAGAGGAAGGCAGCAGGGTAGTCTTGGGTTTGTGTCCTTGATCTTGAAGAAACAAGCCACAACTGACAGAAGCAGAACAGTGAGTACTGAACAATGTGCAAGTTGTGGAATGAGCACAGATGTGTCTCCTGCAGGAAGCAGTACATCAGCAAGCTTGGGACCCGCTACTAGCCCTCCTGTTAGATAACTGGCTTCCCTGTTTTTCATGCCTTTCAGAGCAACGACCAAGTAGCTGCCTCTTTCAGTAACTTTTCTATCACTACAGGAGGTGGCACAGACCCTGTCCTCAGCTAGGGCCAAGCGGTTTAGAAATAGTAGGAATTAAAAAAAAAAAAAAATCAGTAAAAAATAGGTAGAAATCACTTTTCTGAAAGAAGGAAGAAAGGGATCTGATACATCCCTCAAGTCAAAGTAGATTGACTGATGAAATACAAAAAAGGTTAAAGATGCTCCCTGTGTGGTCCCAGGCCCTGAATAGAGAATATTCTTCCCTGCCCTTCCCTGCCCCCCCGGAATGCGGGGCATTCACATGCAAAAGATGCTCCTGCCTTGCTCCAGCAGCGGCTAGCGCCAGCTCAGGCAGGAGCCATCCAGCGCTCTGCCCCCCCCCGCGGGCTCGGTGAAGGATGCAGTTGTTCCCCAGATAACACGCATCTTACTGCAGCCGTATTTTGCATGTGAGCCACAGCCTTCAACCCCAGCTCTCCCCTATACTGCCTGCGGGCGGCTGCAGTCACCACAGCAGCTCCGAACTTTTCTCCCCCCTGCTGCGACTCGAAGACAGGGATGGATGAGTGGAGATGTTGGCTTTCAGCTTTCAGTTTTACTATTAACAGAGAGGGAAAAAATAAGTGTAAAAACACAGCTCAGGAGGTAGCAGTCAAGGATTTGGCTTCCTCTCTGGTACTGCCATAGAGCCACAGTCCACTTTCTCTTCCCTCTGTTTCTTTCAGGCTCGGGTAGTAAAGAAGTGAAGGTCAAGTAAAACTGCAAGCTAGCCTGTGATAGCAGCAGGGGAGAACGGGAGCAGCACAGGCTCAGCTGTGTGTAAAGTCAGAAACTCAACAGTGCATATAATTTTGGTTTCAGCTACTTCTTAAAGGGAAGGTTGCCTGTCCCTCTCTCCCCATCTCCTCCCATTACCCTGTGGCCATGCACTGGCTCACATTCCCACAGAAGGAGAAAGGGGTCGCACTCCCTTTCCCCCCACCAAGCACCAAAAGCCTTGTTGCTGCCTCAGCACAGTTCTTGCACCAGGGCCATGGGCATTGCTGTCCACTTGTCAGAACCTTTAGCTGAGCCCATGGCTCTGGTGCAAGAACTGGACAGCACTTGTTCAGCAGCACCCAGAGCCATCTCATGGTGTTCAACTGAGCTTCTAGGTTCCAGCTGTTTTCAGGGAGAGAGCACGGAGGAGCCAAGGAAATAGAGAGTAACACATGAAGCTGTACAAACTCACCTGGGCAGCCCTTTGTCCTCTTCTTCACAGGTCCTTCCCTCTCCCTCCCTCCCTTCAACTTGAAGTGTTCTCTGTACTGCTGATGTGTTGCCAGCTGCTCCAGCAGGAAGAGTGAGCAATGGTCTGGTCAAGGATTTTGATGGATACAGCCCAGCATAGTGCTGAGAGTCCTACAGTTGTTCAGGGCCAGAAAGCACCTCAGCTTTGAAGAACTAAAGCAGTCAACACTCTCAGAGCCTGGAATCCACCTCCACTGCTGCCTGTGCTGGGAATTCAGGTAGTGGCCTTAATTCTCAAACTTTACTTGAAGAGCATCTTCCTCTGCTCACTATTTCTTAAACATTTTCCAAAGCAGTAAAGGAAAAGGGCACCTTTTCCCCTTACCCAATTTGTGATGGCAGTCTGCCCTGCAAGGTGCTAGACACCTATTGAATGTTCGGGGGGCTTTGCTTTATTTACACTGCCACTCAGAAACAGCATTCCTTCACGGTTGCAAAGGTGGAGAAATGGAAGCCTAGAAATGGACCTAACAAAGTTAAACCAGGAACCTTCTGGCAAAATACTGTGAAAAATGCATGGAGTTACAGGTAGTGAGTTCAGTATCAGAACTCTTTTCTCCAGTCATGACAGTGATGATTTTTTTCTAATAGCACAGACAACTAAGAGTTTTTAACACTACATCACCACTTTTTTTTTTTTTGTAACCCCACTTCAGTATTTTTCCTCCTCTCCCCTTTCAAAGCAGATGCTTCTGGTTAAAGTTTTCAGCACTCATTATCTGGAGATAGCCAGGTTCAAATTTAGGCAGAGGCTTTTCCTTTTTGCATTCTGACAGAAGAGAAGGCTTTGTCTGGGTAATACTGAAACACACATACACAGATTTGCCATGGAAAAAACCCCTCACATTTATTTGATTAAACAAAAATAAAATAAACTGCATAGGAACATTTTAAAGTCCAGAGAGACACTGACTCTGTTTTAAGGCTGCCAGTAGCTGATACATTGTCTCCTTGCTACATCCTTCAGCCTTCCCTATGGACCACAAAGATACATTCAGAAACCTCCATTAACACAAGGGTTTTAACAGTTTGCTCACTTATTCTACATAAAAGTTTGCACATAACCTGTCATGCTTTCTTTTCTGCAATACTCAACATCTGTCAACTAAAAATTATGTCACTTTTTGTTCAAGTGGAAATGTGATGCCCTGTTTGCAGCATAGCGGTTCTTGCCACAGCCTGTCTCATTTTCAATTAGATACAAAAGCTCTGAGAAGGTCATTAAAAGCAGAGCACTGTCTGTTCTCCTGAGATATTTTATTATTAGGAGAGCAGCATGATTAATCTACTAAGGCAGAAAAAAATCCAACTGCAACAAAGGAGGAAACTACAAAACCAAATCAACTCAAGACATCCAGCATCCAAGGACTGACAAAATGATCCTGGATTCCAATGCAATCCTGCACCAAGGCAATGCTTCTTATAAATAAGCAGTGAAAATTTTGTAAGATGGGGTCATACATCTACAGTCAATTAAATAAGGGGAGAAAAATGCATGGTTTACATTGTTTTCATGTGGATGAGCTTTACTTTGTTCAAGGCTTCCAATTTCTATTTGAGTTAAATCACAGGCATGTGTTCAACACCCTCAACTACTGCGACAAACTGTGCAGGAACCAAGCAGTGCATGACAGGTAATGTACAGTACAAACAAGAGTCACATACATAAGAAACCCCCACCAACTCAGGTGACTACGCAAACCTTACAAACTAGTTAAAAACTTCTTAGTCATATTAGGAAAAAAACCTAAAAACAAAACCCAGAAACAGACATCTCTCCCTCTGAAGGAAAAACTACTACATTGTCTGAAAAGTACTCTACAAACCTATAAAAGGACTTTTTTTTAACTAGTCTGGTAGTTCAAAAGGAAGTTACTTAACTACATCAGTACACAGACACTTAACATTCAGTCAGTAAGGCTCTACAAAAAGAGCTTAACAAATTATCTACCTGAGTTTGTAAGTTGATACAATCATTAATAGAAGGTCTAAGACCATGCAGGTACACAAAGCATTTTTAGAACCATTACTGGTTGAACAATGATGGAAAAAGATGCCAGTCTGGCTTGTTAACCCGTAAGATCACTTAGAGACATCAATGTATATTTTCCACCACAACATTTACCAAACCCAGCACAGTCTATTGTTATTAGGGTACCCTGTACCCACTTTGCCACCCCTTAATATGAACTGGGGAGGAGAAAGGATTTCCCTCCCCCCCTCAGTTGAGTAGTCTGAAAATGTACTTCTGCAACTCTACTCCACAGGTAAAACACAGGGTATGTTCCACATCACTACTAAAGTTGCATAAACCCCCAAGACAGTGGTTTTAAACTGCCTCTCCTGAGTATGTTTGAACCTAAACTGCCCTCCTGGAATAGGAACTTGGTTGCTTTGTCATGGTGGAAAAAATCCCATTGAGTCAAGAAAGTTAATACAATCACCAAAGTCAATTAAAAAAAAAAATCAGGATCTTATTCCCTTCAAGCATTTGGTATAGCATTGTGTTTACAGCAATCGTAACACCAGTCTTTCCCAAGCAGGACACATCAGTAGGCATGCATAAGTTTTTCTCTTGTAGAGAGAAGACCTAAAGGTCTTACGGGCATAGGAACACTGCAAATGAACATGAAGTATGTCATGTCAGCTAGTAGTGTCATAATACTGAACAAAAGTTTACGCTTCCATGCCTCATAGTGAAACCAGAACAAACTTGGAAGTGTTACGGGTCTCGGTCCAGTTTGCCTGAACATTTGGTTTTATTCACAGATTCTCTAGCAAGGGCAGCTTAATATCTCCATAGGCAGGCAGCAAAAACAAAAGCAAACAAAAGCAAGCAGTCACCACATAGTACACACTTAGCATCTCCATTTTAATTAAAATGCTTTTCCAGTAGGCAGGATGAATCCTTCCTCCAGGCAGATTATCAACTCAAACCTGTCAGATGCTAAATTGAGGTAGATGATTTACTTCTGCTAAGTGAGGTAGAACTTCAAACAAAAGATAGTGGCATCTCTAGTTGTGCATTTTGTACCACAGCAAACTGGGTTTCAAACTCCCAAGGACTCAAAGACCAAAGGTACAATATTTGTCTAACTCAAGTACCAGTGTTCCTTTTTTATACAGTTCCAAACTGTTTGTTAAATATCTCTACTTTTAAATACCCTATTACCTTTTGGCACCATTTGGCTTACACTCCTTTAAAAAACAAAACTTTGGCACAGTATTTTTTTAACCTAGAACTGAACAATGAAATCTTATGATCAAAGTTATGGCAAGATGAGCCTATATAAACCTTCTCTCTTCAGAAATTAATTTTGGTTTAACTGTAACATAAACAGACTGGGCCCACTTTCCTGCAATTCCAAGGGAATGCCACATCCAAGTGCCTCGTTCTTTCTCCCAGCTTGATTATGTCTGGCCCCAACACATATTAATTTTCAGGTGTTGTCTTCCTTCTCTTGCTTTCTTTAAATACTTAAGGTTTATGGGCTTCCTTAAATAAGTTATATTTAAAAGGTACTAAATAAAAAGGAGTGAGTTATCTGAAGGACCTGTGTTATCAAGTATTGAATCGGCTTCAGTTTGCTACTGAAGTTCCTGCTTAAATAATTCTGAGAAAGGACAAGATTGCTCCTAGGCTGAACACCCAAACCAGCCATACTGACTGCTGATAACATTTTGTCAAACAAAAGGTTTACCTAGAGCCACTGGTTTAACCTGGCATAGTGAAAATCCTTTGGGAGTTCTAGCAGACAGCTCTGTCACCCACATTTGCTGTTCCCCAATGGAGAGGTACATGCTCACTTTAACCTTTCTCCAGGCTATTTCCCCTAGCTAAGAAGGTTACTCTGAATGCTTGTTTGGTTTGCAATCCAGCTTCCAAGCCTTG
Organism: Corapipo altera; assembly: GCF_003945725.1. NCBI lineage: Eukaryota > Metazoa > Chordata > Aves > Passeriformes > Pipridae > Corapipo > Corapipo altera. The sequence goes on from NW_020884880.1 coordinate 20,539,535, forward strand.
CTTTTCCTTTCTGCATGTATGTTATGATACTTGGGCATTAACCTGAGAACATGCATGGAAAAGCACAGCAAGATTTGAATCTCATTTAAGTCCATTACTTTTTAAAGGCCCCTATGGGGCAGCTGATGTTGGCATTGTATATTAGCACTACTTCTTTTCATTGCATATAAACCACTCCATTTTATAAGCTACACTACCACTTTTCAATGAGACCAAGTGTGCTTAGCACTATCTATGACAAAGATAAGAAATTCTTTTTGGGTAGCTAAATAGTAGTGTTTTTAAAACGAAAAAGCTCCTCAATACATGAGGTCAAACACTTGAGGTTCAGTTTGCAAGCAAATCCCACTGAGTTAAATAGACAGCAACTTATAAAGAGTTCAAGTCACTTCTCTTCCTGACTGACCTGGACTGGGGGTTTGTGCGATGGCTCCATTCAAAACAGCAAAGGGTAACTTAAGTGTCTGCCACCTTCTACGCTGTGCAGGTTGGACAGGGGCAAAGGGTTCCTCCAGTTCAACACAATCCCAACTGCACAGTTCTTTTTTTCATGTCTGGAAAAACAACTCCCTTCTAGCCCCAGAAAAGGGTGAACCTGACAAGCATTAAAGCACAACAGCATTTCTACGACACTCCAACACTGTCAGCCACTCTGGTCAAAGTATTAAGAGACCTGGCATTTTCATTAAGATGTGATAGGAGAAATGTGAGGACACTGCAAACTATACATTAAAGCTTTTTTAACCAGTTTTCTTTGGTATCTAGATCTTGAAGGGTATTAGTTTTCTAAACCCATGTTGCTAAATTCTTGGACTGAATAATACAAGACAAACATGGACATCTGTCACAGCTGTAGGCCACCTCCAAGAAGGGAGGCATGTTCACAAGCAGAACTTGCAAAAGTTGATGGTAAACTAGCTTTCTCTCATACACATATTTTGAGTGGCCACAGAAATTTAATGACAGACATCCATAAAAAACATCATCCTTTAAAGACTGTTTTTAAACCATGCCATCCTAAGATTAAGCCTAACTGAAACACACTGCTTTGAAGAGTTTGTTTCCCTGAGGCTTTGGCTGAAAGGCAGCACGGTTGTTTTATCTCATTTAACTTAGGTGTTTTTCCTCACCCTTCTTTTGAAAGGTTTTGCCATCTCATTAATCTTTGTCTCCTTCTGGTCCTTTAGTTTAAAACTCTTCTAAAGTGGCAGCTATATCTGTCTGCACACATCCTCAATATTTCTACAAAACCCAGAAAGTTAATGCTCCTTGGAGGGAAAAGCAGCAAGAAGGAAAGTGCACCTTGTGATTTCTCACAAACTTGTAAAGAGCCTTTCAATTTCAGGTCACTTTTGTGCAGGGTGGCTGGCAGAGAGATGAACCCTTTCCTTGGAGGATGGTTAAGGCTCTTCAGACTTTTTGACAATGACCATGTTTATGTTTCAGAGATCTCTTGCAAACAGTAAGGTAAATCCCGTGGCATTTCCAAGCCTTAAGAGTACTGATACAAGAGTTTTTCCACTGCAGAGAGAAAGAAGAGCCCTCTGTTCCCTACTTTAACCATTCTTGTTTGCCAACAACAGAAGGTGAAGCTACACATCTGTAGAGGTCGTATCTGCATTAACAGCTAAACTGGAATGCAAGAAATTGAAGAATAAAACCAAATCCTTCCAGGGACTCAAAGTCACATTTTGTTGAAGAGATCTCTATTTTCCCCAAAGGTTTCTGCTTTTCACAAAACGTGTTTTTATATCCCCAAAAGGGCAAACTTCCCGTGCCTCCAAGCTTTTAAGGATCATATACACGGATCTTACACAGAATTCTTTGGTACTGCCCTGGAAAAAAAGCAGCAAAGTTTCATCTTGATGCAGTTTGCCTTACGCTGGTACTGGTAACTCTTCACTTGGATCTGTAGCAAGAGATCCTGTAGCAGGGAGCTACAGGCCCACCCTAAAAGCTACAGCAGACATTCCCAAATTCTTCAGTCCAGCTCTTTGGGGAAGCCAGAATACAAAAAAAAAATAAAAATACTTTTGTCACTGATAGAGTTATTGCAATCCTCTTTAAACAACAACAAAAAACCTCGATCAGTTGACTTCTCCAAAACACACCCTGAATCTCCAAAGCTGTGCTTATTTCTTACTTTTGGAAAAAGGTACCACTTCTGTTCTAACAAATTCAAATGTTATTTCCCTTAAAGTCTCTCTATGGGGAGGGGCAAAAAAAGTTAGTAATTTCAAAGAAAGTAAATCAAAAGGGTTTTGATTTTCCCTGTTTCAATGCTCCTTGTAACCTCTTGTTACCCAGATTAGGTGCACTGATAAGAAACACTAACTTTAAAACTAATTTAGCTTTCAGGTGAAAAGGAATAAAAAGAAATACTTAATGACAGAATACATTAAAGGAAGCCTTGCTTTTTATCTAACCTTTACAACAACAGCACTAAGTCACTAAAATGAACAATTTGGTTTAAACTTAAAAGAATTTTTGTGCATTTTCATCAGCTTTACTTTGTGCTGTTATATTACTGTCTTTCAGAAAAAAAATATACAGAAATGCCAAAAAGATGCAAACTTGCTCTTCCCGGCAAGTGAATCGCACTCACTTTCACAAAACGTTCAAAGTCATCTGGGAACAAGATGCTGTGCTCACCAGTAAATCAAACACACTGAGGTATAAAAAGGAGAACAGGAAAAAGTTCTCTGCTGCAGCAGCAATTCAAAAAAAACCCCCAACAAAACAAAAGTTCCGCCCTCCCATATCCCCACCCACAGAACTGCAGTATGGTCAAGAAAAACAAATTCTATACAAACACCTACTACCATTTTCTCCACTTAAAAACTTACATAGCGCCTTTTTTGGCTTAGTCTAACAGAACTCACCACACAAACCACCTAATGTGCACAGCAACACTTGTTTGTGCATGAAACCCCATTGGGGGGAAAAGAGGTAAAATGTTCTGAACTATGAGCGTGTGGGGATGGGGAGAGGGCGAGAAACTGGGGAGGGAAAGGAGGACGATGAGGTAGATAGATTTTTACAGGCTCACTCCCTGCAGAAAAGATAAGTACATTCATCTGTAAAAAAATTAAAGATGAGGTAGGTTTGAATTAACGTTGTATTTTTTCATTTTCTCTTAGAAGAATTTCCCTGAGACAGTTTCTTCCTAATTCAAACACAGATTAGAAGACGAGAATTCGATTGTTTCCAAAGTCGACCACAACAATCATGCCATCAGGGGTGACAGCTATACCTGAAGGACGGTCCATCTGACCAAAGCCGCTTCCCTGAGTGCCAAATTTGCATAAAAAGCTACCATTTGACTCAAATATCTGCACCCGGTGGTTTCTGGAGTCAGCCACGATGATGCGCCCTTCTTGATCCACCGCCACTCCCTGTGGGCGCAGGAACTGGCCATTCCCGGTGCCCTCCGAGCCCAGAAAGCGTGCTGACTGGCAATCTGGATGGATGACCAGAAGGCGATGGTTGTTGAAGTCTGTCACTACCAAGTGGCCCTCGTGATTGAAAGTCACACCTCTGGGGGAATCAAAGTGCTTCCAGAGTGCCCCTTCGAAGCCATACTTGTTAAGGAACACGCCGTCGGGCCCAAACAGCTGAACGCGATGGTTCCTCGTGTCAGAGACCAGAATCTTGCCCTCTGAGTTGACGGCCACATCCCATGGGTAATTGAATTGCCCGTTCTTTGTTCCTTTCTCCCCAAACTTCAGAATGAACTGCCCCTCAAATGTGAAGATCTGGATGCGATGATTGTCCTTGTCAGCCACAACGATCCTACGCGAAATGTCACAGGCCACGCCGGCAGGGCGATCGAACTGTCCTGGCCGGCAGCCCAGCGTGCCAAACTTGTGATGGAAGGTCCCACATGGCTTGAACACCTGGATGCGGTTATTACTGCGGTCGGCAACAATGATGTAGCCTTCTTTGTCGACGCTAACCCCCCAGGGGCGGCAAAGCTTGCCGTCGCTGTCTCCCTCGCTGCCAAAGGAGAGCCCCGGCAGCCCAATGCCTATGTAGCTGCGCCCAGACTTCACCACCACTTTGAAGGGGCTGTTCTCAATGTGTTGGTTGCACATCATAACGGACACCAGGTGCTCTCCCTCGAGCTGTGGACGGTAGCTGACTAGGTAGGTCCCATTTTGCTGATCACTGACATCTGCCCCGAAAAGGTTTCCATCTGGGCCCATCACCACTGCAGAGATCATGTCACCTCCTGAAAGGCGAGGCTCACCATCGTGGTCATAGCCGATCACGGTGAAAGAGGCCACTTTGCCCTGCAGCGCACGCTTGAGACCTTCCCCAGTGGCTTTGGTCAGAGGAGCAAAAGCCCCACTGCTGACAAAGCCCATTGATTTAATGGCCATATACAATGCCTGGTCAGGGGGAGTGAACATGATCCTGTCGTCTTCCTGTGGCTGGAGAAGGCCTCTCACATTCTTCAGCTCCTGCACCTGAGCCAGCATGCGGTCCCGAGCCAGAAGAATATCCATGGTACGACCCTCCTCCAGGACCTGCTGAACAGCACTAATGGTGTTATCCAGCTTGTTTAGGTTCTGACGCAACTTTTCAACTTGCAAGTAGAGTGACTTAGCCTTGACTTGACGAATCTTTTCCACCTTGCAGGGAACAGAGGAGAGAGAAAAGCACACTTACATTAGGAAAGACAGCCCACACCATAGACATTACCTAGTGTCACCCTTCTACATAAAAACAGCTGACCAGGTGTTAGAGCATGTTGACACACAGCTGCAGAACAAACCTCCAAAAGCCACAATGTAGACAAGTAGAAATGAGGAAAAGGAACTGATTATCCAAATTCAGGATTATTACTACTTCCTACCCTCCACGCAAAACCATACATTCTTATCCTGCAGAGTGCCAGTTGAAAGGGAGAGTTCACTTGCTTACTAATAAATATTTGCTTCCTCAAATGCTATTCTGTTTTCTAGTTGCAAGGTATTGGACAGATCAACTGAAAGCACATCTCATTTAGCCCCCAGGGAGAACAGAGGTTACTGCAGGCTCTCAAGAAGGAGCAGAGGCTGAGGCTTCGCTAACCAGAATTGAGACTAACCTCAGAAAGTGGGCTGTTATCACACAGAGCTGAGGCTCAGAGTCAGCATCAGCTAACGCATGTGGGCTCCTGTCATTCCCCTGCCCGCCAGCAACATTTTCATCCGACTAGCAATACCAGACATCTATCTCCAGGGATTTTTAAGGTCCTGTTATTTTAATATTTTCTTGTAAATACTGGCATACTGAGTTCATGCTCTACAACGGGATGCTTTGTAAGTGTCAATTCAAATGACACAGAAGGTTGCTGCCAGTCCCTGTCTGGGGGACTGAAGTTTGTGCAAAAACGATTGGCTTGTAACTCCTTTATATAAGCCTCTGTTTATCTTTACTTGTGAAAAACCACTTTGGACCATCTGGCAAAGACACCTGCTTTGTGAAACTAATGAAATGCATTTGCTTTTTTGTTGCAAAAATACATTTTCTTATGTATATTTTCTTATGAATACCTGCCTGGTTGCAGAACAATACCTGATATGTATTTTAATGAAGGAAGATTCAATGTCTGAAGACTCTTTGGTTATGCACTGTCTAGATAACATATGTACAAGCATACTATTTCATTTAAAGTTGAGGCATGCAGGTTTTACCAAACTATTTTAAAAAAAATTAGAGAGGCTTCCTCCAATAGATTTTCCAAGACAAATTACTAATCTTAGCTCTCAATCCTTAGACTCAGCTTTGGCATCCAAAACTGTTCATTAAGACACTTGATACAAGGGCTTGATAGCTTGTTTTGCTAGAATCATTTACCACCACCACCAAGTTTCCATCTTAAAATAATATTTTATAACTTGAAGAAAACTTGCTATCAGTGCAGATATTACAATGAAGTGCATTTATACAACCTCTTGGGATAAAAAAAAGCTTAGAGGCAGCTCTTACTCCTCCTGTACTAGGAATACCTCAAAAGAGAAAGCCGCCAAGCTTCTTGGAGAAGGTTAATAGTGGAAAGTGAACTTGTCTCCCTCAATACAAAACCTCAGAAAAAGCAGTATTAGAAGTACAGTAACTCTATAAAGTGTATTTTTAATCTTGCCACTGACACTTTTAAAAGAACTGCAGAAAAACAAAACTTCTCCTGTAGGGGATAAGTCTCACTGTAGTTAGAGCAGTTCCACACAATAAGTTCTTACCAGATTAGCCATTTTGCTGACAACAGATATTAAACCAGAAAATTACTGTTTCAGTTAATGTTGATGGAGAAGAGGGGAGAAATGCTTTAGCAGGATGGCACTGCTTCTGGGCAGCACGTGCCTCATCAAGCACATGTACAAGCCATCCTGCCTGGCCCTGCTAGTACAGACAGCAGCCACACAGCACCTGGTTTCCAGCCACACTATCTGGTGTGACTGGAGCGTTCTCAGTTTACTTGTAAACCTCTCCCATCTTGACCACATGTTTTTTGCTCCCCTTTAATAGTCCTAGCAATCATGTGGGTCACAGGACAAGTCAGCTTGACTCACTTATCTAAGAGTCCTAATCCTACGGCAGAGAGTGTTTCTGTTCAATTCTGCAAGTGGGACCCACAGGGCCTATCCAAGTTAATCTGTGCTAAACAAGCAGAGAAGAGCCACGACCACTAAGTTACCTTTCCAGGATAAGGAACTTGGTTGTTACTTCCTTTCCTCCTCTCAAAATACCACACATGCATCATGGCTGAAATTAGGCCATGAGCTTGGGACTGTGCAGATACTCTTGCTAAAAAGTATTCTTTTGTTATACTAATTTAAAATAAAATAATCAGAGGGAAGACACTACCTTGATTAAGAGTAAAGGTTTGTAGTTACGGGCACAATGGAAGTTAGTCTCACAGAATTTCTACTAGTCTTTTTTTTTAAAAAAAAAAGGACAACATACACAGCTTTGCTCCTGTCCTTTATGAGAAGTGGACTGGAAAACTCAAACACTATATAACTAATTCTACAGCAACACATTAAAGATGTTTTGAAGAGTTTCTTTAAACATGGTATTTAAAGGGGATCTCCTCCCCGGTCAGCTGCTGAGCCAGCAGGGGGAGTGCCCACCTCATGTGTGGGGCTGCTCTGAGGATACAGCAGCCCCTACAAAAACCTCCAGCACAATATCAACCAGGGGCCAAAAACCAGCACCCTGCTACCTAGAGAAAAAATAATTAATGGTAAATTGCAGTGTTTCAATTCAGTTTTCCTTGGATATCAGATTCTGACCATATACTAGTTTAAGTACTTTTTCAGTTTGAAAAGGCACTTGTCAGCAGTACAAGCCACAAATGTAAGGGTGCATACCTTCCAGAGCAGCTCACACTCCCGCTCTTCCAAGGCCTTCTTATGTCTAGTAGTCACGACTTTGACTTCAGACTGTACCACCTTCGCTTTCATCTCAACCTGCTCCGCCACAGCCTGGGCCTGTTCAATACTCAGCTGTGGAGAAAAAAAGACAAACACACTTAAGGTTCAACCAAACCAATTAAAAATGCATCAGAGGACTGGTGCTTACATTTCACTACACCTTCAAGTGAAGGCATAAAGCGACAACTCTTACTTTCTTATCAAGCCTTCACCCGTTTCATACACTGGAGCCTAAAGACTGACATAATTTTTTAAATACATCTATTACATGGAGTTTACACCTTCAATGTATCATGGATCAACACCCTAGGACTAAATTCCCTGTGCAATTCCAGCAAGCAGCTAGTATGGCAAACAAGAGAATGGCACAGAAATTCATACTAATGTTTTACTACATATAGAGAACCCAATTTGTCTATTCCCTCCAAATAGTTTAGACTCTCACTGTGTGATGGGTCTGCTTCCAGTAAGAAATTACACTGTAGGGGAACAGACTATGTTGTCTATGCATCTGAAATACCCCTAACAGAACCTGAAGTTAATCAATTTTAAAAGAAAAATCAAAGATCAGACGGTTATCATTAAAAAGCAGTTATACAGTTGTTTACAACTCAGAGACCAAATTCTTTCTAGTGTAACCTCAATACTAGTATTTGAAAAACATTCTGCAGTAGTATTTTGCAAATATGCATAATGCAGCTGAAAGGAATACGTCTCTCTTCTCCTCTCAAATTAAGAACTGTTTCCTCAAAAAATCCTTCCCAAACTACTCCCAGTTTCATAGAATATTACAGAAAGTGGTATAAAATCAAATAAAAAAGCAGGCAAATCTTATCTTTTTCTTACTCATCTGAGGAACTAGTCCATTTCATAACTGGGGGTAGACCTCAACCTGCCTTCTCACAGTTTCTGGCAGGCAAATTTGACTTAACATTTAAAGTTGACAAAAAATTAAAATCTCATTACACATTTAGCAAATGAAGTCAGAAATGGTCCCAGTTTAAGGCTTCGTAAGAGCCAGTAAACTCAGGCCTAGCTGGAAGAGTCCACATGTAAGAACACTGTGCCTCTATCACCTCTGCTTTGCCATTCAGATACAGAACCTGCTTTTACTGCAGGGAAAAGGTATGCACTTCTTCCAAAACAGATTCCCATCAAGTAGGGCAAAATCCCCTCATTCTCTTACAAAGAGAAAGATGCATCTCCTTGAGAAGTGTTGTGCTATCCAATCATGTTCCAGTTCTAACAAGAATGTCCATGAAAGCATGAAACTCTGGGTTACTTATTTGTGCTTTGTGTATAGCAGTACCCATTAGAACCATGATCTGTGTATATGCTTCCTTCATACCTTACAGATAAGAGCAATCCCAACTTCCTTTGCGATTCTCTACTAAAACCAGAGTCCACCTTTCAAGAACTCCACCATAGCAGGAGAGGTAGCAATTCCCCATGGATGCTGCAATCTTTCAACTTCAGGAACCAGTTATGGGTAGGGCAAGTAGCTAAACTCAATAGCACAAGGTTGTCCATCAACAATTCATGCCATCATCTGAATTTACTTTACTTTCCCAAGTATGAACAGTTCAGATTAGTGAGAGATGCCCAAAACACTAAAGCTCTAATATTGTCCAGGATATTAGCAAAGCTTTGGTAAAATTCAGATGATTCTGGACTCTGCCCATTTAGGCTAGAACAGCCTAGGAAGGATGACCAGCTGACCAAATATGCAGAGGTATGGTGGGGGGAACAGCAATAGGTAAGTTATCTATATTTGAAGCAAAAGCCAAGAGCATTAAGTATAACTTTTGGGAGCCTAGTTTACATGGAAATCCCTTGTTCACTTTGATTCCTGTAAGATGTCAGAGTTCCGCCACGAAAACTCACTCCTGCTGTTCTGCAGGCATTTCCTGTGTGGAACTTGTCTCAGAGAGGTCAACTTTTTAGGAAACACACTAAGCAGCAGTGTTTCTTGTTCTGGTCAAACACCACAGAATCTTTTTAATAACTTCTTGTAAAGAAAAACTGCTTTTATAATGCACTCTCCTCATGGTATGTCAGGATTTTTCCAGCGCTAGTGAATAAGATGGTCAACCAGTTCACATGTTTGGGAGATAGAAGGCAAGGCCTGTGTTTAGCCAAGAATTGTGCTGAGTTATTGAATCTGAGATGGAGAACAACTGCTTTGTTTATTGCTGTTGGCCAATACAGTAAATTGCCTATCTGCAGCTGTGCCTATTCACTTGTGGCTTCTCGGGGTTCCAAAGACAGTCAATACCACTCCTCATTTTATTTTAGAGATGTCACCAGTGCCTTGTGTTTGTTAAAAACAAGTAAAACGCTTTGCAATGTATCTTGTAAACTTTAGGGTTAAAAATGGTACTTCTAATTCCTCAGAGTAAAATTTAAGTAGCAACACTGCTTATGCAGGTGATATGTTCCAGAGGGCCACAACACAAGGAAACTTCACACATGGAGCTTCCAGTGGAGCCGATAAAACTGTTCTCATGAAGGAAAGCAGTGTGGACATCCATTACTAGCTATTGCTACCAGCACATTTCAGTTTTGAGTAACAGGTGAAAGGCAAAGTTGTATTGGAACCCAGGCATCCTTTGCAAGTTCCCTTTAGGTGGGCACCTCCGTGAGATCCCCCTTCATCTACATTTTATTGCCTGAGGGAAAAAGTAGTAATGATCTTACTACAGTGACTCTGACACAGTTCTTGATGCTACAACACAAATCTATGAATAAACCAACTGCAAGAGTCAGAAGAAGCAAAGTAGCATTGTAGAACTTGGCTGCACTTCTTCTGGATGTCCGTCTGGGCTGATCACAGAGGGAACCAAATCAGGATTTGTCATTCTGTAGAATGGTAGTTTCAGTCAGTTTTCACACTTCTTGTCTGCTGTTGGACATTAGGAAATGGACCCTCAAGTTACAAAAAACTTCCTACAATTTCATGTTAACTTCAACATTCCCATGGAATATTGAGTGTTCCAAAAATATCACTGCTCCAAGTTTTTGCTACTGGTTCTTTAAACTAAAAATTATGATCAGAAACATATAACACTTCAGGAGAAAGAAAAAACTATTACAAAGTTTGTGTTCTGACAGACCACAAACAAGAACAGAGTGACTTTAAGGGTGCTGATGCTCTCACTGCATGGTTTCCACTGTCCAATAGTCAAACTAAATCAGTACGTCCACAGTTACATCCACACAGCACACAGTTATTTGAAGAGGCTAACTTAGGTCTCTGAAACAGCAGAGCCTGTTAATCCAGACACCGAGCCATGATGATAGATTACATCAATTCAGTTCTGATAATTATCCAATTGAACAAACTGCAGCACAGCACGCCACTGTACCAGCACCATGAGACATGTAAAGGCTGCTTACAGTAACTGTATTGCAATGCTGGCTTGCATGAACATTTTTGAAAAGGTCCCTAGGGTTTTTTTATTCCATCCATCTGAAGAAGAGAAGGATGCATAATTTCTCAGGCATTAATTCCTATATTTAAGTCTCCTATTTTAAGTTTTCCAGCAAAGCTGCAAACACTGGAGAGAAAATTCAAACTTAAAAGCAGATTTTGTTTTCTTCTGAGGAATTCTTCAATATTTCAGGGGTGAATGGACCACAGGTATTGGCTAAAGAATCTTAACTATACACTTCACTACATCACTAGGGAGGATTTAAACTTCAAGGAATTTAAGACTAAGTTATCCCTGCTTAAGGGGGGAAAAAAGCTGAGATGCCTATTCATTAACAAACTCCTCTCCAGCTTTTAAAAGCACATTAAATAATAATAAAAAGAAAAAACAAAACAAAACAAAAAAACCCAAACCACTCAAGGAAACCTTTTGATATGTCTCAAGTTATCCCTCTTCCACCAAATGGAAGGTGTTCCAGCCATAAATGGTTTGTTTTCAGTTCCTTATGGTAACAAAAAGATACAATGGGCTTGTTTCACTAAGTTTCCAGTTACTTATCACTGTTACAGAGCAGGATAAAACCAGGACATAACAGCAGTCTTCCTTCAGCATCAAGAACTGGTTATAAATTTCCTAATGTTCTTACACTAGAAAAATTAACCGGAAGATCCTACAGAGTATAGTTACAGTAAAGACACTAGTATTAACAAGCTTAGGAGTGCATTTGCAGTAATATTGGTGCAGATATAGCACAAATCACAGTAGCTGGACCAATTTCCATGTTTCAGCCTAGTACGCATAGAACACTAAACCATTCTTAAGTTCCCCACAAAGACAATTTTAAAAGAAGCTTTGATGGAGGGACAATCATTTTGGTTTGTATGGCAAGAACAGACTTTTTGCCTACAGTTTTAGGCAGAACAGTAGTTTGGACAGTGAAATACATCAAATTCATCTTCCTCGATAACCATCTGCTCATATGCTGCACTAAGGAACCCACTGAAATACAACACAAAACAATAACTAGAAGTACGAAGAAATTCAGCCTCTATTGATAAAAATCCCAGATTTAGAAAAGCACAATTGACTCCATTTTGTTTACACAGTTTCATTTCAGATTCTCAAACCCGCAAACCTGACTTCAAAGCCACACACAAGGGGGCCTGAGCTAACTCAAAGTGACAACCCAAAAACGATCCCTTGCAGCACAGCAGTGCCATCCTTCTCAGGTATCGACCTCCCAGCAGCACAAATCCACATGGCAACCCACAGGGAAGCTTCCACTGAAGGGCAGAGGCTCAAGGCAACAGATCAGCTTCCTCTTCTGGCTGGCTGAGTTTCTTACAGTATCCCCTCGCCCCCCATAAAGGCGTTAATCTATTTCATACCACCTCCTCCACAATTTGGGAGGGAAGAGGCATTGCCTTAATGTCTGACCTGCCTTACCACCCGCTCCTAAGCTTTTCATGACGGTAGATAAGAGAGTAGCTCCCACTATGTTCTGCACGTGACCAGTCTCACTGGTCAGTGAGAAGCCTGCACTGTCAAACATCCCAGCAAAACCAATTATAGGCTCAGCTATAAAGGAATTTGCTTGTTTTCCAACAAAACCACTTTTAAGACAACTGAGATGAATAAATCAAATCTTATTGTAATATGTTCACCTGGAAAATTAACCCTAAATGGGAGTGAGCACTCACTGCTTTACTGTTAGGCAAGTGCATTAGATTACACGCATACATACATACATATATACAGTTACACATGTATAGATGTATTTTAAGAACGTGACATTTTGAAGAAGCCATCTATCTTTCATCATAACAGATTTACGTTCAGTTTGTGACCTAGTCCTTGGAAAAAAATCTGAAAGAAGACAGCTAAGTGTGCACTTTCACGAGGTAAAACAAGGCAGCAGGACATGCTCCCCGCATAGAAAGGCAGTAAGCAGTCCTGATTCCTCCCACCTCATTAATCCAATGTCAGCTTTGGCTTTCATATCATCCTATGAATCCATCTGAGTCTCTGAAAAGGCTGGAAAAGTATCCCAGCAAGGAGGATAGCTTTCCACTGAGATAAGAAAGAGGTCCTACAAGCAACTGAGTTGGGTGTTTCTGCTTCATTCCCTGGCACCATCAACAGTCCTTGTAGCACTACATTGAATCAGCCAGGGGGCTGACCCAGCCAAAAATTAATCCCATGGAAAGGTTACCCATTCAGCCAGATCAACTCACCACACAGGCACACAACCACAAATTCTTGTGTTAGGGACAGGCTTAGAAATGCGTGATTCTGACCACAGTGGCACAGGGAAGCAGAGAATTGCTACAGAATTTCACTGAGGAAAAAAAAAAGAGCAAGGCACTTGCTATCAAGGCTTGCTATTTCTTACAGAGGACTTCGACTCCTTTGAAAAGTGAGGTTTGGACTTTTCTGGAGTGACAGACTACATCAGGCTTCAGTGGATCAAGAGGCTGAAATGTATCCCAACTCACAGCAAATTTTTTAAGTCTGAAAAACAATCTTTCCTCCAAAGCCACAGGAAGAGTTTAAATAAACATTTCTTCCTAAAAGCCTTCAACTTTGGTTAACCAGATACTCTCCAGTCAGTTGACTCATGGCTTGATTTCCTCTCTCCTGCAACGCCCTTCAAATTCCACCTTTTCCCCTTTACTCTCAACTACCCCTCCTCATCCATCCTCAACATCTCATGTCAGGGGAGCTATCACTTTCAGAGCCTATTAAGAGTTTCTAGTACAGCATTATGAATCAGTCAAACTAAGAAGTGTTACTACAACATATTACTTTTCAAGCCTCTTAGAGTTCCAGTCTAAGAGGAGCTCTAAAGTAATATGTTCCTCATATTACAGCTTGTACTGGCATTTAATTCTCTGTTGACTATTTCCATACTTTAAGAAAACCACACAAGCCAATTTCTTTAAATTTAGAGTCTAGTTAACTTTAGAGTTTGTTTCAAATTCATGTTGACATGCTGTCTTCCTCCCTAGGATAAACTTATAGCTTCATAGTCCTGTTGTCCCAACAAGGAAAGTTCTGCTTTATATAAATTTGATGCAGTTTCATTGCATCAACCCTTTGAATTGGGCACCTTTGATTTTAAGTCACATGCTCTTCTAGTTGCTGCTGATGTTGCTTCAGCAGTAGTTGTCTAGAACTGAACAATATTTCCATTCCTGCATATCTACATACAGATCACCACCCCCTCAAATTCATAATGATCTGTTTGCTGACTACCCTTCTTCTTTACAGTGATCCAGATTAAAAAGCCCACTAAATCAATAAAATAACTCAGCTCTTGAAAGCATGGTTCATTTTACAGATCTTTACAAGATGCCCATTTAACACTTCCAAGATAGCCTCTTCACCTGGATGGGTTGTAGTGAGACCAGGGTAAAACTGTACAAACTTAAGTTCAGTAGAACTGCTTGTTCGAGTTACATGAACATAACCAGTACCATCACCTTTTATCTGTCCCATCAATGCAATAATCAGCTCACCACAATGGCAGGAGCCTCCACCATAAAAGTCAGAAGAAAATGGGGAAGGACTGTGCAAAGTAAGCTCAGTAGGAAGGAAACCAGGCACAAGAGTATTCATGCAATACTAGTAGAGTGGTACTCAGTGCTCGTTTTTACTCCAAGGTACAGTCCCTTCTTCAGTGATTTAGCCTCACCTGTTAGATGATTATGAGCCCTAGAGGTCAAAAGCAATAATTTAATTACTAACAGACAAGCCCTTGTCTAGGACAGCCTGGAGAAATTCAGAACATTGCAACCACTGCACTGAACGCTGATGGTCTTTAATCTAGCATAATCCCTTTCTTCTTGCTCATTTTGGGGACATGTGGGATATTTTGGGGACAGTATGGATACTGCTGGCGAGCCTTATGATTCAGATTAAAACAAATCTTGGAAGAAATTAAGTTTTGCAGGACTCTGCCTTAAGGTGGAGTTTTAAATTAACCACCCACCTGCAAAAACTTGGTGTTTACTATTCTGTTGTAACAAGTTAACATTGCAAGCTAAATGGAGACACCAACAACTGTTTACTATCTATACCATCAAGTATTATTTCATTCCACAGAGGTAAAGATTAATGAGCAAAGTGTTAGCTGCTCCTGTCCCATGGAACAAGTTTACTTCCCTCATCTACCAGAAAGCAGTGATGGGTGGACAGTGAGCTTTGGTCTATTTTAATTATTGTTTATACCATGCATGTGCCAGGAAAGCACACCTAATTCAGAAAGTTAGTCTACTTCCTATCCATGACATTCTACAAATGTTTACTCAAAAAAATCTTATTGGTTAAAGCACATAAAACTGTTGAGCTCAAGTTTAGAACATGAGATTCACAAAACTACAAGGCAGTAGGTATGAAGTTTCCCACTATGCTTTCCAGATCCAAAGTGTACCTATACAAAGAAAATTACTGCTAGTATCATAGTAGTTACTGTTAGGTATTACTCAGCAAAAGTTAGTATCTACATGCCACTGCAGTTTAATTCCCTGTGTAAATTCCTTTTCTAGTTTGAAGCACTATACTACCCTCATTCCAGATATTTATATTTGCATTATTAAACATAGCTCAGGTAGAACAGAATAACAGGCATGCTATGCATCTGTGTGTGCAGAGTAATCCTTGAACGGAGATAGCTCTAGATGGTCTCTGCACATGCAGGTTAGAAATTTCACACTAATTCCAACAGCTGATTAGTATTTCGTATTTAGTGGCAACACTTAAGACATAACCAGTCAAAGGTAGTTCAAGTGCTAGATGCTGTACAGGCAGGAAAGATGCTAAAAAGAAGTCTCTCTGATAAAAACAAAACCAGGTTTGGCACTGCTATACAAGACCAGAGCTTTCTTCAAAATGCTTCACGGTCAAGTGCATTTGTACAGAGCTTCATATATATTGTGATTTACATGACAGGATTATGCTGCAAGAATGCAAAACTCATAACAGCACTTTATTTTCAGCTCCACCACCACTTCTGTCAGAGATCTGAGAAAACAGAAGGGGTGAGAAGACTGACAGCAGAAGCAGAGAGCTTTTTGCCTTGACACCTTGCCCTGTAACAGACAAGCTGTGGTGGGGGAAGAAGGAGGGGGAAATAAAGTACTCAAGTTGGGAGTATCTTACTTGAATAGCCTGTCGTCCTTGCTGAGCATCTGCCAGGAGTTGAATGGTGAGAGTCCTGGAATCCTGCAGGGCATCTTGGAGGTAGATAAAGCTGTGACCCACATGTCGTCCCATGGTACATTCACGACATATGGGGACAGAACAGGTATCACAGTAGAAATGCAGTACCTGTAAGGAGGAAAAAAGAAATCTGTATCATTATTTAATGAAGAATTAAAAAGAAAACAGAACGAGAATGTAAAAAAATTCCAAAAGCTCAACTATAAAGGAGATGGTTAGAGGCAGTAGCAATAGGCAAAGACCTCACAATAGTTCCTCCACAGAGGAAGAGCTATCCTTCCCAGTAAACTCCAAATCATACCCTAACAGTTAGATGGAAGTATCCTTGTTTTCTTTGCAATACAATAGTAGGAAGAGTGTCCACAACAGCTCCACTTAAGAGCGGAAGCCATCTGCCAACACTTGCAGATTGGAGATGCCATCTAAGGCAAGTTTCAGGTGAAGACTTTTCCTGCATAAACAAACACCACATTCTCTTAAGTAGGTCATTCAATAATCAATACACTGGAGAACCACAGCACCAGCACTCCCCAAGAAAGAAAACAAAATCATGCATGCAGAAAACCATCCTCTATGTTTTCAAAATATGCAAATCCCTTATGTCCAGGGCAGCGACAATATTAGGCAAAACTGCCCCCCTGCAACTCCCAACAGCAAAGCAAAAAACCTTTGCTATGATGGTGTTTCCATGCTAGTGATGCTTCAAGATGCTCGAGCTGGAAGAGACTGGAACCTTAGCATGCCCATCATTTGAATGCCACAGTGAACTGTGGGTAACCACTAATACCCTACTCTATTCACAAAGCATTTACAAACCCTACAGTCAAATCACAATGAAAGTCTTAAACCAAGATGTTAGCCCAGAAAGCTGGATTCATTCATCAGCCGTAACTGCTTCCATTCCATCCAGTAGAGGGAAGTAGCACCCAGAATTAGCATCTTCCACGGACATGTATTTTCTTACAGGGGAGCAGAAGCCAGCTGTATTGTTTTTTGTTTTCAAAGATGCAAATGAACGAGTACAACACTTCAACATGAGAAAGTTCTGTATTGAAGTCTTGCCCTTAACTACATACACTACTTTTCTCAACAGCGTAACGTCAGAAAATCTAGATTATCGTGGAAGAGTACAATGTTACAAGGTTTTGTTCTACAAACAACTTTTCCATCACCAGATATTTCAAGTCTACCTCACAGAAAGGAGCAAGAGCAGAACAAAGATTGGACATGTGTTTGATATGCCTGTCTTCTCCCAGCTGTCATCCAGCCACTCCCAATTCCAGCTAGCAGCTTGTGATATGGTGCATAACATCCCCCTTTCTGTTCTCCCTCAAAAGGAAGGGGAAGGACAGGACAGGTGATTCCCTTGGACTGCCTGTGTTGCATAAAGTGACATTTTAAGCTCCTGTAAGTGCAACAGCTGAAGCGGTATATGGATTAATTTCTCAAAGGGTTATATGTGCGTTTGTGCACATATGTCAGATTTTACTAAAATTCCTTGTTTTTCTTAAAGTTAAGTTTTACTGTAGGGAAACGGAAAGGACTTATGTTTTGCTTCTGTTCAAACAGTAAACCCTCAAGCAGTAAGTATCTCAGAATCTCTGACTTTACCAAGTAAAAAGCTGCCTTGGCTCCAAAATGCATTGCTCAAATGCATCATCTTCCTCAACTAGAGGTCTCCCTGTCTTTATGTGGCAGTTGTCTAAATCTGTGTACAATGTTCACTTGCACATGCAGTTCTGTAATTTTTCTGTTGAAATTACAGGGAACTTTTATTACATATGCCTGAATAACTCCACTTAGACAACTGAGAAGTTGAGAGAGAATGAAAACCGAGACAGGGTATCAAGTTAAAGTCATATGAATCTGATATACTTTAAAAACATACAGCAGGGATTTGGGGCCTCAGTCAAGTAGAGCAGCTGAAAGGAAAATGGTGACCATATGACAGAAGACCAGAAGCAAATCAAATCTGTTATTAGTCCTCCACAATAGTCAATACCAGAAGCAAAAGCTTGGTCACTCCTGCTGCAAGGAGTCACTCCAGGCACTCCTGCTGAAAGGTAACAGCATCCACTGGGACAAAGAAAAACCGAGTTTAAGCTGTTCATTTGCCTCTTGTCACCCACCAAAATGTGGTGGGAAATATCACTCAAATTTAGAATGAAGAGTGACAAGAGCCATAATCTCATTTCAGAAATATGTAGATTACATAGGACATGGCAGGGGAAGGTCTTGGGTAAATACTACAGAGCCATTGATAAAGCCTCACATTTGTTTCTTTGTAAAACAAAACCAGTAAAAACAACCTAGATTTAATCTAAGAGCAAAAGAGTTAACAGGTTTGGGCAAAAAGAAGCATACCATGATGGATGGACCTCCATCATTACACTGTTACCTTAAACATACATAGGCGAAAGCACAAATGCGTTACCCCTACTGCTCTCAGTGGGGTAGGGAGCTAGTCACCAGAAGAGAATTTAAAGTCAGCCAGTTTCAAGATGAACTAGCAACTCCTCAGAAACGCCTTTCTGCACACGAAGACTACAACAGAATCCCCAGACTTGGCAGAAGTACAAGGGCAAGTCTCCTGTGGTCAATCTCACATACTTGCCAGGAGCATCCAACAAGCTGTACATCAGCTTTACCCAGCAAAGGGGGCACGCTCCCAGAGAATAAAACTGCGAAGTCCCCAGATGTGCAGGGCACAACAGGGAGGGGGATTTGTGCCAGCTGGGCTAAGGGGTTTGGGCACAGCATCCAGCTTGCCTGTGCTTCCAACCACAACCAGGCACTTACTGTTAAACTCAAGCCTGCTCACATCCCAGTCCCTAGGTCATGGCCACAAAGGTCACATACTGCTAGATTAAGTTTCTGTGCCTGCTTCTAAATGGGGGGAGGGGGAAGGGAAGAGGGAGGAGAGGAAGCCAAATCTCCCCCTTTACCCCCCACCCACCAAACAAGCAACTCCCTGTAAAAATCATACCAACAATATATGTAGGGCAATCCACAAATGTGTTCTCAGCTCAGATCTGATGCACGTACAGCGTACCTAAAATGTTGGCAGAGTTTCCCCTTCTTCCAATTTCAGCAATGTGAGAAGGCCACCCTACATTTCATTTGCACTGTTACTATAGCATCATCCTGCTCTTCCTATGCTCATTGTAAGACAAATAACAGGACTCATATTTAAGTGTGGATAGGCAGGAATAGTAGGAGGAAATGGAAGAGTAATACTAGGCCTTCCTTAACAGACATCAACTTATAACACTCAGCTTTAAATAAAAAAAAAATAATCCCCAAATACCCTAAAAAAAAAAAAAAACAAAAAACAAACCACCCAGAAAAGACAAACAAACAAACCCCACATAACAGTACTTCAGAGGAAAGTCCTGTAAGTTCCCCCCTCCATATCTGAAGAGGCAAAGATGATACAAAAGATCTATCAAGCTGTAAATTAACTATTGTCCTATTAATTTCACTATTTACCCAAACGTATGAAAAAATGGTTTATAAGCAAACACCTTCAAATAATGCTTGTTTTTCCCAACCATGCAAATGTTCTGATGGGCAGCAAGGAAAGAAAGGAGAAAGCAGAGACAGACTTCTCCTTTCAAAAAAATTAACAGTGTGAATTGCATTTCATGAATTCTTTCTTTCTGTAGTATTCTTAAGTAATTAAGTAAAAATATAATTAAGATTAAAACCGCTGCCTTTCCAACACCCATTCTGTTAACGATCCAGTAAGGGGAAGAAGATAATAAGCAAGTTAAGTAGCTTTTTTTTTAAACTGCTCCACCACATTAATTAGTATTTTAGAATTTCCAACAGAATTAAATGAAGATAGAAGTCAGAAGGAAGAGGGGACTAGTTTTAGAGATAGTTAAAAGTGATTTATTTTAAAATAAATCAGCTGTGGGTTGATTACTTCCCAAACAGGAAATATTTCCTGAATTGGTGGCATACAATTTTAGACACAAAACAATAAAGGGAGCCTACTTCAATTTAAACAGAATCAGTGAACCATGTTACAGGGCTATTCATCTTTTACAGCCACAGCAGCCCAAGAAATACAACAGCAAGGCCATAAATGTGATTGCTTCAGGAAAGGCTGTACAGTGCACCGTAAAAACATTTTACAACAGCAGGAATTCCTGGGTGTCGCTCTCCCCATTTTTTGGTCCATCTGCTTTCAAAGGGGGCAGGGGGATGGGCGGAGATGTTGTTAAACGTCCCCCGGGACTGCACAGCAATCAATCATCATCTGATGAATGGCCACTAAAGTTAAACCCTGACCCCACTCCACAATTCCCACACCAGCCCTTCTCTCCTTACTGTTGACCAGCTTCCAGCATGCCCCTCCACCTTCCAGCCCTCACCAAAATTTCCCAAATACCAAGCCCAGACAAAAGCAATGGAATGTAGTAGGCACCATGACAGAGGAGAATTCAGCAGAAACAGCATCTGAGGAGGCTTATCCTTAACCTGTGTTTAAATAAGTGTTCTTTCAGCAATACTCACAGTGCCCTTCTCCTCCCAGCTAGAAAACACTTAATTTCTCTCATTTTCAGAGCTTGCATGCAAGCAATCGACAGCAAAGCATGGGGAATCTAGTCACGTAAAAAACATTTGTTTCTGTCATGACTTTTCAGTGTCTTGCAAGGATTTTATTTAAGTCTACAGTGTTAAGAATTTGTGTAAGGCAACAACACATCAGGTCACATTACTTTTAAAATGCAAGTCTCATGCTCTAAAAAGCTACCCTGTAATCTTAACCAACAATAAAAAAAAGCCTACAGACAAAACAGTGGCCTCTTGGTTTCTACTTCTGGAAAAGTTTCAGTATGGCACTTGTAGGTTAACTTAGTTTTATTTTATGATTCCCCCCCAAAAAAGAAGTCATACTTGCCATAGTTGGTTTAAAGTTTTCCATTACTGAAGGTGTTTTATTATCAAGTTCCCTTGACAGTAACTCAAACACCAGTGGCTTTGTTAGGTAGTGTGTAAGGCTTAGATGACTGGGTTTAGTAAAAAGTAGTGTTCCAATGAATTTTGGTCCTACTTCCTTAGCACTTTGGGTGTTTTTTTGCTTCCCTCCCTGGAGAAAAAGCTGCTTCCCTGCATGCAGCATTTTTTTTTTTCCCTAACAGCATATAAATGAACCAGTCATCCTGGGCCGTGTAGAGTTTGGTACAGATAATTGTTGCAGGTTTAAGTGAAAATAGGTAATATTTTTATTCTGTAGGAAGCTGGTCCTTAGCTTTCACTTTAAATGGCAATTTGTGACAATTAGCTTGCTTCATGCCACAATGAGAGTAGTATTTTAGGAACCTTAACTTCTGCACTGATATAACTCTTGAAATTTGAATGCTAAATATAAAGACTAAAGAGATGAACAAGTAATGTGATACACATCACAGCTACAGGCTGTTTCCCAGTATACCTGAAACATGTGGTATCCAGAGATACCTAAAACCCTCACATTTCTGTGTACCAGTTAGTGATCAAATTGCTCTTAGAACTTGTATTTTAACTTGATGCTCTGGTGTAGAAGAGACTGGCTTAACACCAATCTTCCTCATTGCATCCAGTGGTAATGGGAAATGGTATACCATCTCCAGAAGGTCTCCACAGCAGACAAGAGAGTTACTTCTCAAATTCAGCTCAACATTCTAACAGAATTTCTACAAAAATATGGGCACCTTGAAGGATCACAGCCCTACACTACACAGGGTATGCAGCATGCACAGAAAGTTGTACCAAGTGGGAATAGTGAAACTAGTTTACTGTTGCCTTCCTTTGCCACTTGGATGAACAGAGATGGGTTTTGGTCCATTTAGAAGTTCAAGTGCAAGAGGATCATTCAGCCCTCCTGTTAAATTCATCTTGATTTCCTTACCCCACCCAATAAAACAATAAAAGCCCAGCTAACAGATAAATAAGACTGTTCGTAGGAAATAAAGCTGTAATTCCACATGCTTTTTTTCCTCACCATAACCCTTCCTTCCCCACATGCTCCAGTGGGTTCTGTTCCTTGTTTCTCAGCCACATAGGTATTTCTTGGCCCTGCAAATGAAGGGGAAGGAAACTCACAAATAAACCCCAAATGTGAAACCACACACAGCTCAAGGCTGTCCTTTCACTTCACAGTTAAACTGACAGCTGCTCTACAAGGAAGCCCTATACTTCCCCTGCCTTGCTCCTCGCCTCCCCTTTACTGCTCCTCCAGTCCCAGTGAATAGATTTGGGTATTTTTATGAACAGCAGAAAATTAATTTTTGAATAAACTATTTTTAATCAGTTGAGCCTGGGATTAGAAGTTCAGTAGGACCAGCACAAGGAAGGAGGAAGAACCCATAATTAAGGCCACAGAGACATTTGATGACAACTATCTGGTACTTTGCCAACCTCACAGCTGGAAATCAGTGTAAATCTTTCACTGATAGCATTCGTCTCATGTTCTAACTGGAAGAATAGTATCTAACTGAAGCTGAGTTAAATAGGCTGTTAAATCAAACAGACTACTATGCTCTTAAAATTCTTAATTTTTACCTTCTTTAATCCTGTTGTGAGATCATGAATCCAGTAAAAACAGCTGCATATTTTAGAGTGGTGACAAGATTGGGTCAGTCTAGGTTAAAAGTAAAGTTTTTGGAATGACACATAGTCCTATTAACCAAGTTTAGAAGACCCAATAGGTATTAACAGTCAGCTGGACTCGGAGCAGACACCGTTTAAGTTGTCTTTGCCAACGCAAACAGCATTTGCAAATTCAAATGAATTTGGGTTAGAAGTGATAATTAAGATCCACTTCACTCTGAAGGCCAAAACATCACTGGAATGGTGCGACAACAGGCTGCTAACTGGGGCTGGGAGACAGGAAGTCACACCAGTGACAAAGGTGTTTTAAGGACCTGCTGGCTTCAGCCCACTGTAGAATTGCACCCTCTGTGTTTTAAGTTAAAAATCTTGTAAATAAAAATTCATGTGACAACAGTAGCTCCTGGTTATAGGCACCCACCTGGAATTGCAGTATCCCAAGTATTTCTCTCAGCAGCACCTCTGCACACCCTGTTCATCCACTCTGAATATGAGCAGGGACCACCACAGCACTTGCCTGGACCTTGCCCATCCCATCAGCTAATTTTCTAAAAGCTCTTGGCTACAAGGTAACTTGGTCATCTCATCTAATGCACTAAGAGATTCCAGTTACTAATGGACTGGAACAGACATCTCAAATACAATTTAACTCATTGGTCCAATTCTTCCTAAACAGGGATGAGCAAGGCTTAATTTTCTTCTAATGTCAATACTGAAGAGATGCAGGTATAATTATCCCAACTACAGGCTATCATTAAATTACTACATAACAGTAAATCTACATTTAGCAATTTTCTTTTAAATAGGTTGTTTGGGGTAAGAAAAAAAAAAATCTCTATTTTGTTTTCAAAAACTCACAGCATCTGTTCCATCACTGAAACAGGTAAAGTAGCCAGTCTACAGAAAGATGCAATGGTATCAGTAGCTAGTAGATTACTCAGCCCAAGATAAGTCACAGCTCTTTCATGGGATTTCAATAGGGGAGACCAGCCTGTGCTTCAACATGCAACTCATTAGCTGTTTAAATGCAGCTTCTGTGCCAAATCTGCATGACACGAGTAGCAGCAGGGTGGTCTTGGCACAGGGGACAGTGGGTGGATCTAAATATTCAACAGTTCAAGTATGCAAGCTAATAGTCTGCTGTGGAAGCAGACAGAGTGTGTCAGGACCCAGTTCTACTTTCAAGCCCATCTGTCTGAGTCACGGCTGTAAGTCCCTGCAAATCCTTCCCTGAGCTTTCCTAACTCTTCAGCTCTCTGAAAGCCAGAGTGTTTTAAAGTTCTCAGCCAAAGTTTGGCCATGACTTCAGTGATGCTGTAAATCAAAAAGGGTTGATAATTTCTTTGCTGTTGCACAAGGTGTTTGGTATTTTACAGAGAATCAAACTTTAACGTTTCTACAAACTCCTTAGGTAACGTGTTTTCCCCTTTCCTGCACAGCTCAGCATAAGAGCTTCTGAAATTTTTCCTTCTGTGCACAGGAAAGGTTAAGTCTAGGAGTGAGGGTACACTCAACGCTCCTACATCCTCTCTGTGACTACAGGCCTCACTTTTTAAAATCCATATTCCTCAACTCCATGCTGTTCCTTCACCACAGCAGAGAACACTACATCCATTCAGGTCCTTGGCAATTGTTGAACTTTGCATGAAAATCTGATGGCAAGGATGCCATTACACATTGCAATCAAATATCTATAAAACATTTTTCTCTCTGAATACACTGGAGACAAACCTTACTCTTTTTTGATTTGATGGGGGAAGGGAGTGGAAAGAGAAACAAACAACGCTAAAGTTCCCAGTTTTCACTCAAGGGCAGCTCGGCAGAAGACAAGCCAATTGTGAAACACCTTAAGCAGATGAGTTGCGTGCAGTTTGCCAGAGAGATTCCCTGATCCCAACACAAACAGGTCTTTTGTAGGATTAATTTTCTTATACAGCTACTCTATAGTCAAAATACCACTACCTATGAAAATTCACTTTGGTGCAACCGATTTCCATTAATATTGTTAGAAGGCTTCTCTGTGTGTATTTGAAAACTCCCACAATTGAACCACCACGTGAATAACCTGTAACTCAAAACTGCAGTAGCTAGAGAATACTGAAAAACTAAGTACCAGAAAACTAAGTGAGCATGAATTCTGAGTCCACTTTGCAGCTTTATTGTCTAATTGTTCCCACTTACTTAAGTGGTCGATAACAGGGGAAAAGCAAAAGAACCCGAAGTCAAAACAACTAGTATAGAACAGCGCTCAAAAAATAATAACTTTCAGATAAAGATAATTTTACGTGGAAGTAACATGAACATAAAACCAGCAGTAAAAGGTAGCTCAACATGTTTAATTTCTATCTTCAATGTATACATTATTTGGGGAGAGTTGTCTCTGTACTGACTGTTTAAAATAATTTTAATAACAGTACATAATCCCTACAGAATTA
The DNA here is from genome assembly GCF_003945725.1 of Corapipo altera. Classification (NCBI taxonomy): domain Eukaryota; kingdom Metazoa; phylum Chordata; class Aves; order Passeriformes; family Pipridae; genus Corapipo; species Corapipo altera. The sequence continues at coordinate 20,564,642 of NW_020884880.1, forward strand.
AAAAAGCATCTCTTTATACATTTTAAAGGAATATTTCTGTTAGGATGAAAGAAAAAATATCAACTTCTAGACTAACAAAATCTCAAAGCCCTTTTACCAAAGAGGTTGTTAGCACACATTTAGCAAAATAAAGCAATGCAGATATCTAACGCCACCACTACTAGACTCTGGTAATTCCACTTTGAGTAACTACCTGGTAAGCAAAAATCAGTCCACTTGTACAAGACACTTTCCCTCCCCCTCTTTCCAGTATCAGGTCTTCCAGAGAGTTAGCTAGTATTATGCAAGTTAATATCACTACAGAGATAGCAAAGCAATTACTCAAGAGGGATTGGGCTGCTTACAATGAGACTTGGAATTTTACATATACAAAACACTAAATACCTCTATCAGCTTTAAACTTAAACCATAGCAATCCTACAGCAGTTTCTATGTGGAATAAAAGAAAATAACAGCAAAGGAATTTACCCATTAGGGCATAAGCTGATCAACTGGGACACTTTAGGACAGAATTCCTCCTCCCCAACATGCATTTTCTCAGTGGGAAACTGCCCAGTTAGCCAAGTGTGTGAGGCAGACCCCAGAGAGGGGAGAAGTGCCATCCTTTTCTCTTCTTCTCCCCACACCACCTCAGCATCAGTCACTGGATACTGTTGCAGCGCACATATCTAATGGGAGCAGCAGAGTTCTGCTGTTCCTCCCATTTCTGCCTTGAATCTCTGTCTTCAGAGAAAAGCTGTAACAGGAACAGCCATGGTACTGAGCCCCCCACAGCAGGAAGTGTTAATTTTTCCTTCTTTAATTGTGAAACAATCCACTCCTATTAAACAAGTCCAGTTACTACCAGTACCATATGCACATCAAACTCATGTCAAAGCGAGTATGACCAACTATAGCCTTTTATTAGGAAATACAGCCAAGTCTGCTGTCTGGGAGAACTGACATATAAACCCACTGCAAGTGTTTTATACTGCAATGTTTTTAGTTACTGCTTATGTGGAACAGCTTTTGTGGAAAGCACAGGCAGCACTGAATTGACCCACTCTGTTCTTTACCTTCCCTTCTTCTCTTGCCTTACTCTGTCCCAAACACTATTTTTACAACAACTATATACCCACACACCACACTCCTTACAGAATAAGGCCTTTGAGGGAATTTCGCTTCACTGAACCCCAAAAATGGCTAACATGAACATTTGGAAGGTTATCTTCTCAAAAAGTGTTCAAGTTCTACCCCTTTACCATCATCCTCTTAGACGCTCACACACCAAAAATATGCAAGTGTAAAATTTTTACTAGCTTAACTGCACATGTTTCAAAACAGGAAGAAAAGTTACAACAGGTTGAGGTTTCATTTGGGATTCCCCATAAATGAGGAATCTTAATTAAGCAAACCCAAATTTGGATAGCATTGAAAGAAAAAGCAAAATTGGTTTGCTCCAGATCCAAGCAGTAGTTTCTAAAAGTGTATTATATGCATACTGTATCAGGCTTCCTCAGCTAAGATCATCAAATTGTACTATCCACATCAAAAATAATCATTATCTGCTCCCAGCATAGGATTTGGCACATACACTGGAGTATCTTATTCAGAGAAACAATGTTGTCCTTGAGGAGCAGAGCTTTGCTGCTTGTAGTAGAATGTCAGACTACATTTGTCATATTAGTATGTTTGTTATAATTCCTCTTAATTTTAAGGAGGATTATACAATCACATTTTATGAAAGATACCTCATTAAAGTGTTATCCTATGGGTGCTAGTGCACTATTACTTCCAACTGAACTCTAGTATTTAATGTTTATTTTGGAAGACCTAGCTGTCTTAACAGCCACAGGGCATTTCAATAATCATATAACAAACACTACTGCAGGTTACTCTTTAATCCCTTGCGAGTGAATGAGTAAATTCTTGTCCATCTATCATATAATTACACAGCTCTGTAGTTACTGCCAGAAAGGAACTGTAAATCATAAAGGAAAGACATCCAAGAATAAGAACTGTTCCAGGAAGTCGAAAGTGTTTACTCAGAATAATTTTTTTTTTCCTCCATTACCATAAAAAAAGCAAGAACAGACACTTTTTGTTTACAAGCCATTAACAGAGAATAAGAGACATTTTTATTTACATATGAATATTTAAGCCAAGTCCTGGTGGACAATTTAAGTGTGCCTTCATTTATCTCTGTTTTCCTCTCTGTATGTTTCAGAACTCTAAATTAATCACTTACCTCTCTCATACTTATTTCCAAATGGGTAAAATACAAGTACAAGTAAACTTAAAAAGTCTGTCATTTCTCCTCACCCCCACCTTCCCGAGTGGTCTTTGTTGTTTGTGGGGTTCTTCGTTTGGTTTTTTTTTTATTTTATTTTAACCTCTCAAAACAGACTTTCTGCCCTTCCGTGTTAGATTTAAGAGCTGCACATAATAAATAAACCCTTTTCTTCACAGAGAGGACTTAAGATTGCTTTCTGAATTTGGGAAAGGTGGGGAGAGGTAAGCATTCCAGGACGAATATTCAATTAAGTGGAGACTGACAGCACAATTACTACTCTTTCAAACTGCAGGATAGATTTGAAGTGCTTACAGATAATAAGAAACTCTAATAACTTTGTCATTGTGCCACAGATGCTGTTATTGAGTAGTAGGTTCAGTTTTGGTAGAATGAGGATAATCTTCTATCCCAGTCAAGGTTTGAAATTATGATTGATACACACTATTTTTAATCCATTCCATGGTGCTCCCGCAGGTCAAGTATATAGCAAACACACTCATTCAGCCACCAAAAAGATCCTGTTGTAGAGCATTATAGCTTTGGTCTAACCGAACTACAGTGGTTTGATTCCACCCAGTCATGGTTCAGCAATACATTTCAAGGACCTTTCAAGAATTTAAAAGCATTCTTAATTTTTAGAATGCTTAAATGATTTGAATCCTTCAGTGAAAGCACCAGCCTTCTCCACAGCAGCATCCATCATTCTACATTACACTAGCTTTAGATTGCTTCTGCATTGTGCAGGCAAGTTAGCCTTACCCAAAACTTTAACTGTAGCCTTGTTTAAGCTTTAAATCAGGGTAAATGTAAATACAGAAGACTTGCTCAATCATCAGTGAAGGGAAGAAAAGCTATCCAGGCTGAATTAGAGGGGAAGATTTAAATGTGACTCACTTTACCCAAAGGAAGAAAAAAGAGGGTAGGGATGGCTAAGAAGGTTAAACCCTTGCCCAATTCTTGAAGAGAAAAATACCCATTAGTCTTACTACAAAACAAACAACCCCCCCAACCTTTTGCACTATCTTATTATATACAATTCTAAGGAAGAGACCTTACTTAAATGGCCTTCACCATGAATATCTAAATTAGAAATAGGTCCCTTCTGACAAGGATCAGCAGGAGTTTGACTGCAGTGTAGGTATGTGAAGTAGCCAAAAGGCCAGATTTACACAAGGTACGGTCTCACACACCACACACACATCCTGAGAGAGGAAGCAGGTAGGTAAGGCAGAAGAAAATTTTATTATCTCTGCACAATCAGCAGGTTGTTTTCGTGAATACTCTTGTGTACACAAGTCTTGCATGTTATGCTATGATCATTTATTTTTTATGTATTGCCAAACAAGTCCTACATGTCCCTTGTCTGCTAAGAAGAAAGTCTGAGCAGGTTATAGATTAGATTTATTCTCTCGAAAGAGGAAAACTACTTTCTGCAATCCAAGCAGAAGAACAAAACACGCTTAACTAGATTTCTATGCACAAGACAATTAACCTATTGAGTCAAGTCTGCTTGGTCAAACAACTTTCAATGGAGCTGCCTGCCTGCCTCTAGAAGATTCTTTTATTGTACTGTTTTCTCCCAAAGACAGTTATGCTTGATTAAAAAAGAGGATGGTCAGGCTCTTGGGCAGTGTTGTCATGTAATTCTCTCAGCAACTATGTACGCAGTGCTAAGCTGGTTTCCCATATAAGTTACAAGGTTAATTTACTTTAAGACAGTACAATAGGCATGTGTGATCAAGAGTGCAAGGGAGAATTTAAACACCCTAAGTTAACACAACAATAAGGAGTTCAGGAAATGCTGCATTTCTACTTTTGTTCTCTACCAAAACGTTAACTTCTTGCACCCCAGATACCACCTTTGCTATCAAAGTAAGGGAGCAGTTTTAAGAGCCACACACAGGCAAGTACCTCTGGTAGCTTACTGCCAAGACAGACCTACTGCATCAGGAACATCACTTCCTGTAACACTGCTTTCAAGTAATAACCAGACCCACTGATTCACTTAAGATTTAATGAGATTACAGCTTGAGGTGATTTGACTGGAAACCATAAAAGTTTTAGGAGCCCATCTGCTCTGCAAAACTAATCTCACACACAAGCCCGGGTACAAGCTGACCTTTGAGAGCTGCAGTGTAGTTAAGGCAGGAATCAAGTCCAATCAGTATTTCTGATGGGTGCACAGACCAGGCAAAACAAGAGATTTGCACTTTCAGGCAAAGAAGAGTTTTCATATGCATCACTACCCAAGGGGGAGCTTCCCAAACAATCAGCAGTCTTTTCATTATGAAAAGGAGAGCCACCTCAGGGTTCTTTCCTTGCCCTTATCACACCATTAACAGCGAATGCAAACTGTACTGACAATGCTTGCAAAATTACCGGTATTGCAAAAACCTAATGCAACATTCACCTTGTGTATACACAAGAAATCCATGACAAAGTACTCTGGAGCAGTGCTTTTAAAAAAAAAAAAAAAAAAAAGGAACTTCCTAGTCGCACTAAAAAGGTAAGTCACAGCTGCTTTCTACCTCACTTTACACTTCTTCCAATTCCCCTACCCATGACAAGCACACACATTTTCAAGAACCAACTGGTTATTTTTCTGATATTTCCCAGAATCAGAGCAAACACTGATTTTTCTTCCAAGGGAAAAAAAAATACCTATTTTGAGAGATTGAGGGAAGAAGAGGGGGAAGGAGCTACTGTTTTAACTCTGTTACTTTTTACAGACCCATAAAATAACAGCATTTCAGCGAGACTTCTGTTAACATACTTTAAGTCTAGATGTGAATATTTGTCCCAACATTCACATGTTGTTATTCTAAACCTGACCTTGCTAGTTGTAGAAGAGTCAGTATCATTGGACAGCTGTATTTTGTTGAATAAAAAAGTAGGTGCTGTTATTTTTCCTTCCCCTTGTAGGCTGAGATGTTTTGTTGTTTTGTTCTCACTTGAGTAACAGGCCTCAATATGCAAGTTACATCTGGAAACAGACAAAAGCCAACTGCCCAGCAGTATTGGAAAATTAAAACATTGGGTCAGACTCAAACGGACTAAGAAGCCAAAGGTCAAAGCAGCATTAAATCATTAGTTTCCCAGCTGCCACCAAGGCATGGAGTTGACCTTTGATTTTGTAAGAAGTGGTCCAAGCAATTTTCTGGTGGCAATAGGGGCAATCTGGCACAGTGGATTATTATCCTTGAAAGGGGTGGGTGGGAAGGAAAGAGTTTAAGGTCTTGCAATCAAAGATTAAACTAACTTTAATCTCTCTAAACCAAATTTACACTGTGAATCTGTAAGTGTAAATAATTCATATTAAATTATCAAGCTTTAAAGAAGAGATTCCAGCATTTGAATCATTCAAGTATCTTTCATTCATCCAACAGGGAGAGCAAGCAGAATTTAAGAACATAATGAATTCACTTAAAAGAATACTAAGAATATTGTATCTTTCCTGGAATGAGTTAAATTTTCAGAAATTACACTGGAAAGCAGTTAACTTAGTTCTATCTTTAAAACAATACATCTGAGATAGAGCTCATGCTTCTTCAGATGAAAGACCAGAACACTGCTTAGTCCACCTGTATCCCCATTAATGATTACTTTTCTACATAGTTGAGGTAGCAAAGGCAGACAGAGTAAGAACACAGCGTTTGCTTTCTTTTGCCTCCATGATCTTAAACGTCATCTGCTAGTGCCCTCTGGTAACAGCAACTGGTCCTTATAAACTGTTCTGCTGAATGTTTGCGTTGTGCATGCAGAGTTCTGGTCTGGCTGCTTCCAAGTTCCTAGAAAGGGGTTGGTTTTACTGCTTGGCAAAGAGCAGCACAGGTATCAAAGGGGTTTCCGACACAACCAAGGTACATCTGAAGAGCATGTTTGATCCTCCATTATCAGTTGAGTACATGCACACCCACTGAAAACCAGTTTGCATGCAATCAGTTGTTATTTCTATGTGGATTTAAGACACTTCTGTGAATATTTTTTAAGCAACTTCAAGTAATTTCTTTAGTCTAAAAGGGTCACACAAACCAGGTTTTAATGCAAGGGCAATAAAATTATAAGCTACTGTTTTACTTTGTGACAACAGCACAAGTTGTCCAAACACAGCACAAAGAGCTCCCCTCCCCTTCCTATGACAGTGTCCCAGAATTAGTCATACCAGATCTTCATGTGAGAAACCAACTTGTAGCAGTGACTTTAGGCATGGACTAAGTCATATATCCAACACCTCTGACAGGGAAGGGGGAGGAGGAGAAGTATTTTCAGAGAACCATAATTAGGCATTAACCACTTCAGTAAAATACATTCCTGTGCTGCTAGCCACACGGATGTGTTGGCCAGTTTTTTTTATATGCAATCACTATTTTCACCGGCATGGTGAAAAGCACACTACCTTTAACACACACCTTAGAGAATAAGAATGAGCAGAAGAACCTCTCTTCTCAAACCCTTTCTTTCTAGGAAAGGTTCACAATCACATAGCCAACAGAAACATAACACGTTCTGAACATATAAACTGTTATATACAGGTCACAGAGCTAACCACAAGAAATAAGAATTTCAGAGAACCTAAAACTAGTGAAAGAATACTCTGCTTTAATAATAAATACTACCAGTAGAACACAAAAAGACCACACTGGTAATTGCTTGGAGGAAACAACTTCAAACTTTACGTAGTTGGAAATCAAAGAGATACAGATGGCACCAATCTCAATCCTTTCTGCAGGTACTCAATTCAGATAGAAGCAAAACAAGTAACCAGAAACCTTCTATTACAGTGACTTAAAAGACACACTTTCTCATCAAGACCATTCTGAGAAAAATAACTGATTTTTTTTTTCTAGGTTAGTGTTCTAGTTTACTCACATTAAGACAAGCTAAAATTCACTACTGAGACACTATGGAAGTATTACACACTCATTTCATGCAGCCTGCACATGCTCACTATTTCTTTCCTAGACAGAGGATAGGTTCTACCACTGCACACTTCCCTCTTACAGAGAAAGATCAAAGCCTGCATCAGGTCTGCAAGCTACAGCTTAACTCTTATGGTTGTTGCTGCACTACCCTTCTATGGTCCCAAGAGGGGTATAAGACATCACAGAATCATAAAATGGTCTGGGTTGGAAGGGACCTTAAAAATCATCTAGTTCCAGCCCCCCTGCCATGAGCAGGGACACCTTCCACTACATCAGGTTTCTCAGAGTCCCAGCCAAGCCAGCCATGAACAGCTTCCTGGGATAGGGCATCCACAACTTCTCTAGGCAACTTGTTCCACTGCCTCACCACCCTCTGTGGTGTACAGAGATGTGCAAAGCTAAAAAGAGGCCTCTCTAAAAATAGTTATTTCTCACATTTCTAGTTTTAAAAAATAGTTCTCATACAAACATGCCAGACATCAAATTATATTTGTTTCAGAATGGATAATAAGGCTCTTTCTGGAATTGGATACTGCACTGACACAGCTCCTGCCACAAAAACTTATAAAATCCAGCTACCTGGATACCTTCTTTCCTGAAAAGATAGTTCTGTTTATTGTTTGAGCTAGAAATAAGACAGGACTATGCTCTAGAGTTCTTTGGGGATTCATATGTACTCTCTGGACTATAACTAGCCAAGTGCTGGCCTGGCACTGCAGGTAGTCACATGCTCTTCAACAGAAGATGGCATGGGAGTAGAACAAGATACAAATCACACAAGTGACTGACTGACTGGCCCCGATCTTGCCTCAGCCCTATTCTGACTGCCATGTGAAACTGAAAAGTCTCTTTTCTGCTTATACTAGAAAAAATATTTTCCATTAGACCTCAATTCTCATCTCTGTAAATGGACTAGTGCCAGAACTTTAAGTTTACAGTGGAAAGACAGCCTAAATCTTGAAACCGTTCACAAGAAACTCTTGGAGAATCACCGACGTAAATTTTTTTGCAAGTGTCTAGTCTCAATGATTAAACCAAATTTATGTATGCCCACATAGCTAAAATTTGAACAAGTCAATAGACTTTTTTTTTTCTGATTGAGCAGGCTAGTAACTGCCAACACAGTCCATCAAGATAACACACAAAAAGAGTAGAGAGTATTATGCAACTGCCCCTTTCCACAGGGCAGTTGCACGGGCCCATTTGATATCAACCAATGACAGTAAGGGACCCTGTAGCCTTCTACAGGAAAGCTTAGGGAAGAGGAAGACAGACCTCTGGGGGCTGGACCACGGGCAAATAAGAGGCCCCCTTCTGTGACTGCACAGTCCTCCTCATCTTTGCTACTGTGTCCCTTATCACTGGAGCCAGATGCTAGGGGAGACTGTGGAGAGCACAACAGCCAGCAGCAGCAGCCAGGGACAACAGCCTAGACATTCGGGTGTGGTAGTCAACAGCAGCTAAAAACAACTACTTAATGCAAAGTCTTGGGCATGGCTGAAAGCACCTCCACCCCACAGAGAGGACAAAGCAGGAAAGATGTGTGGCTCCCTGCACCTCGTGCCACCCCTCCCATGTACAATGCCAGAACTGTCAGCCTGAACCCTCCTTCAGAGTTTGTTTTACTTTGTATACTACCAACAGACAACAGGCCCACTTCTATCTCTGTAGAGGTGTTCTTGTGAAAGATCTTGCCTACAAAAATTATGTTAGTAAAGACAAACACGGAGCTGTATCTACTAGGAGGTATCCTGTATTATCTCAGAATTCTTGCCTTCAAATCCTTTGTGATGCACACAACACAACAAAACGGTGTTTTGTGATGTGGTCTTTTTGCTAGGTCCTAACATGCGGCTCTGGGAAGTGAGAAGACATTACTAGCCATCATAGTTTTTTTACTGAGAGGACAATCCCAGAACACTATTTCAGGGCAGGAAACAATGGAATTTGGAGATTCCTCCAAAACCAGCAGTTAACAAAAGCTAATAATTCCCACATCTTCAAGAACAAAGAGCTATTGTGTCTCATGCTCAGACTCCATGGGCTTAGTGGATGGGGTTTCTAAATTAGAGATCTCACTGCACAGGACTATGAATTTATGACTAGATAAATAGATAGAGTTTCCAATCGGTTTGCTTTTAACTGGCCAACCACAACCAGTTTTACTTTCCAGCGCATGGTCTACTTCTAGCTTTGTCATTTCTGCTATTCAGTAATCTGTGCTCAGGTCTATGCATTGTCAGTCACATGGCTCGGTGCCCTTTGGAGCCATTCTGAGTCTCAACTGGGGTACAAAGATGAATCCCAGGTAGCCCAGAACAGTACAGAAGTACTCCTGGGAATGGGTACAGCCATTTAGCATTCCTCTGATCTGAGCAAGGCCATTCACCTATAACAGTTTATCAGCCAGCACCACTGTCCAGAGATACAAAGTAGGTTAAATGATTTATTTTGAGGAGATGTTAAGTCTTACACATGGCCAAGAGTGGAAGACATGCAGCCTCACAGAAAGAGGTTCTACAGGAACAGGAAACAGACCTCTGCTTTTATCCCATAGGCTTTCTTCAGCTTAACTCTCTCCCTTGGAGCTGCTGTTAACACCTTAAAAAAGGAAGCACAAGCCACAGCAGGCTTCTCAAAAGCCAGATCACACTTGCACACACTGGGTCAGAACAACTAAGGCAGGAGTGAAACCTGACATCTAGAGAGGTCTGCTCCTGGGAAGTTTGGTTCAGCTGACAGTGACAGGTAGTAGGGGAATACAGGGACCCATGGGTAATTCGAACAGAACAAGTATTCCTTTCTGCTACTGATATAATCTGGGACTGGCTGGCAGCAGACCCTCGTACCTTAAAGTCAACAGCTCTCTTAAAGGCATAACAAAGATGTTGTCAGTGAAGACAAACACAGAGCTTTCTCTACTAGGAGGTACTCCATATGATCCCATAAATACCTTCCTCTGCTAGCATTAAAAAAAAAACTAGAGGGAAATTAAGTGTCACATGCAGTATTCTTGACACTGCCTTACTTATGATTTAAATACTGCAGATAAAGATTAATATAGTGCTCTAATCTGGCAGATCAGTAGCTGAAAACCTCAGCTAGGTAAAGCTTTAAATGTGACCCTTATAAGCAAAGCTGATCTTGCAGGAAGTCGCATGCCCCAAAAAAGGTAATTCCATTGAAACAGGCACTCAAGATGCTTGAGATCTGGAGCTAATACATACCAGGAAGGGATTTCTTTTCTTGGGAGAAGGGAGGAGCCAAGCAGGAAAAAAGGAATAAAGCTTACTAAGAATGTTAACAGCAGACATTATATCTAATTTCTTTGCATTCCTTCCCCCCTCCTTTTCCTCCCATTTTTAAAAAACAGGAGCAAACTTGTGAGTTAAGGATTCTGATCAATGCAACATGTTAGGAAAAGAGAGCAGGAGGTCAAGAGGAAATGATTAATCCTGTGCAGAAGACTGGCAGGATGGGTCCTGGAATGGCTTACCAGAACAATGCCCCCACTAATAAGCAGGTCAAAAGACCCTTACAGTGAACAGAAGCCCCAGTTACACTGTACATTAATATTCTTCCCTTAACACTAAGTTACATTTGTTCATTAAAGCCAGATTCCAAAAAAAAAAAAAAACCAAGTACTGAATTAGAAGACAGGTGAAAAGTTGTGGTGCCAGACAAAAGCAGCAAATCTGACAGATAAAGGATCAAAACTTAAGAACTCCAAAAGTGTTAAGAGCCCCATTCTAAAATGGTATTTGCAGAAGGTTTTTGTAAACTGAGGGACAAGGCAAGATTTTACACTGACTTTGTGCTCAGCTCATGCTACAGGCCAGTGTCTCTACTTGTTAAAGACTGCTCTTCTGTTAGCGGCATAGCTTAATGTGCTAGAAAAAAAAAAAGAGCAACTTCATTGCAGGCAATGCTTTGGACTTGAAGGCGCATATGGTTCAAGGTTTACTGCAAGAGATAGCTGCTAGTACTGTGGTTATGTGATATCAAACAGAAGCTACGCAATCATGCGAGATTCTAAGTTTCAGGTAATTATCCCAATGCCACATCATCTCTCCCCTCTAGTTCAGTCAGCATTACAATCTCAGGACTGCACTGTGGATGCAATAAAGGGAAGCCAACGCTACTTCACAAGTATTTATCTATTCCATGATGCAGCATCCCGTACAACCTCGCAGATTTGTGTTCACAAATACACAGTGGAGGTTTCACAACTGCTTGAAGCGGTTCCCTTGACTGGCCCAAGCAAACCCACCTTTTCCAGAACAGCCACCCCATCAGCATCCCCCCAGTTTAGACAACTCCCTCATGGAAGCATGAGCACTTTGTAGTGCCACCAGAGAACTCATATGAAGACTATAAAGAATGAAGTCATGAAGTCAGCTCAGTTCCCTAATAGAGTTTATTGTACCGATGCTGGCAAAGTGACAGGAATACCACTACAGGTGTAAGAGCTGGTGCTGATGCACAAGCTGTTGGGAAGAGCCACGCCGAGAGGGCGAGGGCCGGTGTGCCCCTGCCCCTCCTCCCCAGCGCAGCAGCAGCATCGCCCTTCGCTCGCCGGGGCCACCGCAGAAACACCGCCTGGAGGAGCCAAGCGGTGGGGAGGGAACGCCCTCCGGCAGCAGCAGCATTGCTGATTGCCTTTGTATCAGCAAGCAGCCTCCATTTTGAGGAGCTAGAGGCGTTCAGGGCGGGCTGGAGAGGCCCTGAACTTCAGCTGCCAATGAGGAGGAATAAAAATGGCAGATTCGTATTAGCACTTTTTGGCACAGGGTATGGTTAATGCCCAGTGTTCCCCCCAGCTGTACACTACTCCTGTATGTAGTGAATATTTATCCTCCCACCCCATGCCAGAGGAACAGGGCTGCACACAGAGCTAGGTATAGGCCAAGTACAGGGTTTTGGCAGTGAGACCAATTCTCACAAGCATGATATGACAAACTCAAAATCCCTCAGCTTCTACCAAATGAAAATTGAAGCAAGGGCTTATCATTAATATATTCATCTCCATCACTACGCTCCAGCACCCCATTTTTTTGAAGGGGAAAGACACAGGATGTCAAACAGGACACAGGTTTCAAAACAGGGAGGCCTTTGGCAGGAAAACCCACACCTCTCAAGAGCAGTCTAAAGACAAACCTACAGCTTAATCACAAGAGTGTTAGGACTCAGCTCCCTTGGTTAAGACAAAGTCTTGATAGTGTACACGTCAGCTTGTGCCAGCACTGTTAACCCCACCAGTATAGGCACAGTTAAGCAGGCACAGCCCATTTCAGTTTGTGACCTCTCTCAGGTCTGCTGTGAATCAACAGATGTTGGGCCACTATTTTTATTATATCAGTGAATTAAATTGAAATTTACTCCTTTAAGTCTGGAGGAAATGGAGTCAGCTATTAAATTCATTTTTTGCAAATCAGTTTCCCTATTTAATCCACTCTTTCACAGGGAAACACATTTTAAAAGCACTCCTTTAGTTTTAGGCCTAAGTTACCCATTCTACAACAAATCCTGCAGCAGTATTAAGAGACTGCCTTGAAGTAGAGACAGTCCCTGCAATGCATCCTAGACCCACCCATGCTTCAGAATCTTTGTTCTCCCACTCAGGTTGAAGTCATCTCAGGGCTGAGTATGGTTATACATCTCTGCACAGAATCATAAGCCAGTTTGCAGCAACACAAGGTTAATGGAAATTAATGCTCCAGCAAGTTTTGTTACTTCCTGCACCTTGTGCAGAAATACACAGGACAACCCCAGGTGGCTGGTTCAACATGCCAAATACAAGGATGTTAAAAAGCCAAATAATTGTTATCTGAAGCTCAGTGCACGTGCTGAGTTCAGCGCAAACATCCATTTTGCTCTGCCTCGCCACACAAAAGCCGGTAAAGTGGATTCCAAAGTTCAAGCACTGTTATTACAGAGGAAACACTGAAATGAAACCCAGAGTCTCATTCTAGCAACATTTCCACAAAATTTAAAGGGCAGAGTTCTTGGACACCCAAGTCACACCAGTAACATGCCAACTATCCAGGTTGCACCTTCTACATACTTATTTTTTCCTTATTCCATGACTCTTTAAAATCATCACAGCAAACAGTAAAATAGAGGTCATACATGCATAATTATTTACTGCCGTATAGGCCTATTAAAAACAAAACGGCCAATAAGTTCTTGAAACAATTAAAGTAGCAGTAACCATTACTTAATCAAGGGGTAAAATGAACTCATAAAAGAACAATTTCTTCTGCTGCTATTTGTTTCTCCTCTGTTCCCTGAAGTTCATTACAAGAAGCATTTTCATGGGTGGGGGGTGGTAAAGGGATTACTAACTAAAAGTTAGCACCTCCACCTTAGACACACAGGTTGTGATGCAAAATTATCAGCACGTTCTCATGCATTAAGACAGTCTCCTCCTATTTTGTGTGTAACAAGATATTTTCACAAGGGCAAATCTACTTCAACTGTGGCTGAATTTTACAAACCAGGATCAAGTTGCATGGCTCCCCCCCACCCAGCTGATGAACCTTTAAAAACCAGAACCACCACCCCACAAGTTTATAACACAGTTCTTGAGTGGCATTGTTCCAGTCTTCATCCTGCACTTGAAAAATATTAGAAAATTCCCCCAAAAATAGGAACTACTTTGTCCTCCATCTGCCCCACATAATTACTCTTTCCTTGACAGTCACCATCTTTTTCACCCAATCGCCACAAAACATCAAGCACTGCTCAGGCCTAAAATCAGTTTTTAATGCTGTCCCTTTTAATGCAAGCACAAAAGCCCAGTCTGCTGTCAGTGCAAGCATTTTATGGAGTTGCAAACCTCCAAATTCCACCCAGAGTCACAGTATCCTCTTTGAAACTTTTCCCAATAGCTGTCGCAAAGCAAGAGCCCATAAAGAGTTTATTTCATCAAACTGGAAGTTGTATGAAGGGAAACAGTCAGTGAACACCACCATATTTAACTCGTTAGACTTTTCAAATGCTTTGGATTTTGACTATTTCAGGGAGGGAGGGAAGAGAAGGCATTTACCAGCACTAGCCATGATTGATTTAAAAACAGTTTAGAGAAACAGGCAGAAGCAAGTGCAGGGCTTCCTTTCAAATTTGAAAAGAAACATATCTTGTTGTTGGCCCTCCGGTCACATTCAGTGCTGTTTTTCCTTAGGACCATCTAAATAAGACAGATGTAGCCAGTATCCAGGCAGCAGCTGAAGCCTGAGCACTAGAAAGGCACTCTGGGGTGGGGGATGGAAGGGAAAAGAGGGAGAAGAGAAGGAGGAAGCCATTTGGCTATAAAAAGGATCTTTCTTTCCTGTTGAAATGCAATGGTAAAGAGTGTCAAAATGGCTTAAGGGTGGGGAGGTCAAACATGTTTTGAGATGTTAAAAACTCTTAAGCTTTGTCAAAAAGACTGAAAAAAATCCTCAAGGTAGAGGTTTTTGTTCTTCCATTCAAAATACTTAGCCATTACAACAGCTGCAAGCAATTCTGAAATTTCCATTATCTGTTCACTTTTATCACAAATTAGCCAAAACTATTAACATTTTATCCTAATGAATCTGCCACTAAAGAAACACTTCAAAAAATTATTGTTTTTCAGTAATTTTTAGATACACAATATTTGCCAATCCTTCCACCCTCCAGCAAGCCTCCATTTTAAAAATCAGTACTGCTTATACAGGATTACTGACTCTGCAATAACAAGGATGCTGAAAAATAGACACTAAACAGTGCCTATTAATGCCACAGCACCAGCACAATACACCTTTTATCTGTATGCCATCAAAACTAAACACAACACAGGGGATTTTTTTCTGCTGAACAAAAATATTTTAGTAACTTCCAGACTGTCCTATTACTTGCCATTTAAATCCAAGAATGAAATTTCAGCTGTTCTAAACCTTGATTCATGAAGCTAAACAACTAATGGTATTTACTACATGTCAAGAACTGAGAGAAGGCTTAATGTATAGTAACTTTCACCTTTTTCTATTTCCTCACCCTAAAATCTGCAAAAAGGAAGCATATACCTTGCACAGTGAAGCCTTATTTGCTATGGCTACAGAAGGTCTTGAAACAACTGCAGCTTATGTTCTAGGTTATACTGCAGTAATACAAGAGTCTAGGACCTCTTTTTTTTTTATTAAACTCATGATATGGAATTTATTTACATGAAATAAAAGCCACTGCAACACAGACTGGGACCCCAAAACCCCCTCCTCTCCTAGGAAGCTTTGCTCTCTCTCTCGGGCCAGTCACTCAGGTTTTGTTCTATAAAACGTTGAACAGCTCCCACAAATGACTTCAAGCCATTATCTCAGAAGTTAGATTTAGAAGTTCATTCACAGGAAATTGGATTTACATCTGCCTCATTTTTGAGGCATGCATACAACAGGAATACAAAAGTGCAAAGCTCCACCATGACCTCCCACCCCCACACCTGAAGGGGCTGGGGTATGGGGTGTAAGAAAGAGACTGCTTTTGGGAAAGGGTTTTGAGCTGCAACTCAAATAAACAGATGTTGGAAACCCAGATCCTCTATCCCCATTATGGAGCTTAAGTTACACATCAAGAAATTAATTCCAGTTGCTAATACAGAAGTCAGGACGTTGTTAGCATCCTGACAATCCCACTCAACTGCTGAAGTCCTCTCATGTTCTGTACACTCCTTTGTCAAGTTTCTATGTTCCACTAAAACTTGCTGCTTGAGGTGGGGATTACCCTAGCTTCTACTACGGCCCTTTGGAATATGAGTGTCGCTGCTTTGCACCAGAATTGTTCTATGGGAAAAGTCCTCTGAGAGTGGCACATCAGACTTCTCTCTCATTTGGGCAGGTTTAAGTAAGAATTCTTCTCAGCACTCACTGGATTGGCTTGTTAGAGTAAAAGCCAACATCGTGAGTCTTCTTCAAGGCTCATTTCATATCTGGAAGGTTAACTGGGCTGAAGAAGTCACCCTTCTGTATGTATTATTAAGAATAAAGTTCACTGCACAACCAGAAACATGTGACCAGCAAAACACTAGACAGTTATAGAAAAAGGCTGCTTACAGCAATAAAAGGTTTTTGGTCGGAAGCATAAACTTCCCTCTTAACCAGGAGGTGTTCTGGAATTAAGGATTAGTTACTATAACCCCATACAATAAAGGCAATCCTTAAACTGCAACATTTTAAACTACTCAAGCCAACTTCACTAAAACTGTTATCAGAAACACAGTCAGAACTCAGCCTTCTTTCCCCAACTCTGCAGAACGCCGCACTTGATCAACTAAAATCAAATAAACAAAGATCAGCAGAAAATACTTGGTCACTCCCTTTTAAGGGCATAAAAGTTGAATCCCTTTGTGCCAGACATTACTTTCAGATGCCAATACTGTTGCCAAATTGTCTGGTCAGCTAATCTAATAAGGGCAGAAGCCCATCTCAGCTCAGTATATTTTTAAGGAAGGTATACTCAAATGGGTAAGAGTTGAGAGCCACTCAATCAAGTAGTACTCCATCTTCCTTTTGTTCCAGGCTACAATAAGTAAATAATTAAGATCTCCATACAAATTCTTAAGTCTAAAGTATGTTATATTAAGACTTTCACTACACAACCACCTGTGTTATTCAAAAAACAGAGTCTCAGAAAACATCAAGAAATTACAAAATTGTTTAAAAAGGTCAGGTGAGTGAGTAGCCAAGAGGTGGCAGTGTTTCTATCTGGTAAACAAGAAATGGACTAATTGTTTATAGCATTCTAGTAGAGTAGGAAGTCCAGAGACATCAAACAGCGATATACTGCAAGAGGCACAGTTTTAAACTGCTTCTCTCCCACTTTCAGCTGCAGCCCAGTTAAAGTGAACAGCCTTTTCAGGCACTACATCCAGCTCTTGGTTAAAGCAATTGCCTTAAAAAGCAAGTAGTAGTATAGTAGTACAGACATTCAAAGGAGTTGTTCATGCTTCTAGACAAGAAGGTGGCAGTATTTTAATACCTTACTAGGCTTCCATAAATTAAAGCATTACAAAAGAGTCTGTCTATGCAATTGTTGAGGGCTTTTTAATTGATAAAGAATTTTCAGATTTACAATATAAATTGTAGCTTAGACTTAACAAAAAAGGAAGAGTAACTGCATAAATCAGTACTTAAATTTCACTTGGCATTTAAGCTAGCCTAAGGAAGTCCCAAGACTGCCTCACCTCTGAATTTTTAACATGGTTATTGAACACTGGAAGATGAAGTTTCAGTTCACATGTTCAGTGCAAAGGTCACAAGCTCTGCAAGACCATGATCAGAAACATTCCAGGGCAGTGTTGCTTAATTCATGGCAACAGCTTTATTTAACAAAAGCACTCGAGGAATGGTTTCCCTCCATAACTCCATATGGGATCAAACATGAAACAAGTCAGCTTACTCCAAGAAGTGGCTTCTCTGACCACATGAGAGCTGGGCGTTTTGAGAATTTGTTTTGGCTGGTTTTGTCTCTTTTTGTTTGTTTAAACTTTGATTTACAAAGATCTTTCATTCTGAAAGCATTTCCACCTCATTGTAGCAGAAAAAGAGCCATGGAATACATATTTGGCAGGAACATCTCCCCTGCTTGGAGAAAAACAGATACATGAAATGGGGAAAAACAACCCACACACCACGATATTCTGACTGTCATTGATCTAGGAAAGTATCTTCCAAGAACAGCCATTTGCTCCTAGTCAACGGCTGGCAACAGTTTGCTTGGGTCAGACAGGGGTTTCTTTTCTTAGATAATTAGTATTTATCACTTCCCATCATGCTGCTCAAACTTGTGCTATTTCATATGTGCATCTAAAACAACTTACTAGATTTAGAGCTGTGGAAGTCACCTTGGATTATTTCCCTTCACTTCCCCCCTCCTTAAGCAAGGGACTACAGAGATGTCTGCTGAAGTATCTCTGCCACAGGAGCCAAATGGAAAAAACTGCCCATCTATATCCAAAATGAGAATCCACTAATACAGGTGCTAAATATTTCTTTACACATACCTTAGGAAAATTCATACAGGAAGCTTTGGAGTAAAATCATAAGCCACAACATAGAAGGAAATAACTGTTCTCAAAGGGAGGAATAAACCAAATTCTGGTCATTTCCTCAAGAACTGACAACTAAAACACAGTTATAAACGAGGATATACTCATCCTGAGTACTTTGATTTCCATCCCAAAGTAAGCCATATACAAATGCACCTGAATTCTGCAAGAAGGTTAATACCATATTCTCATATACTGAGGAACACCTGGAAAAAACAAACAAGACTTCCAAGACAGCATTCCATTTCAGTGAGTCTCATCTGCTGACAGTACACTGGGATAGCAGACAGTAATTTCAGCTTTTTTTATTTTGGTCTTTGTTTTAACATGCAACACTTCCTCTTTCCAATCCATGCCCTAGCTAATGAAAAGTGTTTCCTTTTACATTCCCCCCCCCGGATGGTATCAAAACGAATTTAAAATTCAAACAATAAAGATATTGATGAAAATACTTTTTTCTCCTCTAGACAAGATGATATTAAATTTCATGCATTATATGGTACTTTAAGTTGAGATCATGATTTTTTTCTGTTGCTTATATTAGTAAAGTAATATTAAAATAGCATAAGACAGGACATCGTCAAGGCTTTCCCTGATAATTTTAAAATTAAAATGGAAGGATACCCTGGGGACCAGTTACTTTAAAAATATATACTAAACAGTTTTCCTTTTTTTTTTTTTTCCAAAACAGCTGTATGGAACATTGGTAAAGACAAAACAGCAGTTCTGACAGGAAACTGGTTCAATACATTATTCCTAGATTGATTAACTGTCAAGATTTATCTTTCATTTAGGAAAAAAATAAGTCAGTCTTAGTATGCTAGCCAAACCCTCATAAATACTATATAAAAGTGATGTTTACATACATATACTGACAATAAATAACAAAGACAAATGAATAGCAACAGACAAAAAAGCACATTACTGAACAGCTGAGAGGCATAAACACTTTCCATGTTTACACAGTGACTTGCACTAGATGTTTAGTCACTAGAATGCTTTCTAATGAAAAGCTCAACTATGGCTTTAACCAAAAATTCATTCAAAGTACACATGTTTAATTTCCCTTTCAAAGTTTTAGTTGTTCAGTGTAAAGCAGAGCTGGGGAAGGAAAAGAGATGAACAGGTTTGGAAGAGAGAAAGGGAACCTCAGTGCTTTTTCTCCTTCTCTATAGCATCTTCAGCTGCAGGATTTTGCTACCTCCATTGTCCAATGACTTCAGTGAGCCTGGCACTGGCTTCTTTTCTCTTAGATTTGAGCCAGTTCAGCCTGCTATTTGTTGCTGATCAGTGCACAAAGGGATCAGGTACAGAACACAAGACTTCCTGAAGAAGGCTGAAGCAGAAAAGAAATGCACATTTAGATAATAACTGATACCTGTGACAAAGCTAGAGTGAGGCAACTAGCTGGGTTTTGTGCAACCACTTTGCTTTGCCTGCATAGCAAACACTGTCACCTCTCTATGCCTATAATGAACACAGTTTTCTGTTCCTGTGCCCCACTTGGGAAAGTCCACACCACTGAGGGGTTTCATTGACTTAAGCTCCTTAGCGGTCCTGTTCTTTGCTGAATAGCATAGGCTGGCATTAAGAACAAGTTTCAGAAGTGATATCATATACAGAACAAAAATGCTAACCTTGAATTGTATTTACAAGGATGTTAATTAAGAGGCATGACTTCACTGTAAGAAACTGGTTGCCAAATGAGCAGCTGAGTAAGTCTTCCACACTAAGTTTTTTTAGCAAAGCAAGAAAATGGGAAACCAATTAAAATAAAGGTATAAGTAGTTTAACACCCTAAATTACTTCTATAACTACAAAAATTACGGTACTCTCCGAAGATAAATACAATTCAATCGCTTGCAGCATCCAAAGACTGAAATATGAAAATGAAACTTAACTCAAAAAATGGCTCAAGGTGATTTGTGTTGCAGTTTGTAAAAATAAGTTTCATGTTAACACCTGCACTTTTAAATTAAGGTTCTCCTATTTGTCCTCTCAGTGTATAAAAGTTGTGGGTTTTTCATTTTTGAAAAGAGACCAAGACAGGAGCACTAGCAAAAACTGTCAGTAATCATGTACTACTTGAACTCACTTCACTGACTCCGAGGTATAGAAAAAGTAAGGAAAGGACTGACAAGGAAGTGTTCCAGTGAAAGAAGAGCCTTTAAATCTACGCCAAGCCCGAGTGTATAGTATGCCACTACAAGCTTAAGTGGCCAGCCACAGAACCCAGCTGCTCCAGTCTTTACAAAGACATGCTGACCTAACCCAAATCCAAGTCAATGTTGAAGTCTCCTACACGGGGAAATGAAAGTGTACACATTATAATAATTTTAACTGTGGTGCTTCAGAACTTCTAGCAAAATCTCTCTAGTAGTTCTGTAGAAGATCTACCTTCCTATACCATAAAGAATTTTTAATTCTAAAAACAATGGAAAAGTACATAACTTCCATGTAACAATACGTAACAACATATGCAATCAAAGCATACAACTGCTCCCTGAAAATATTATTTTAAGGATAAGCCACTTGGAATGAAAGGCGCACATGCACCCCTTCAGGTTCAGGAGAACATTGCCTTAGAAGTTTTCCACTTGTCTTTGTACAGAGACAAAGAAGCTAGACTGACACAGCTGCTACTGTTTAGCCTAATAGTTCAGATTCAGAGGTTCTTACTGAACTACTTTTTTACAAGATTCAAAGATGGGATAAACATTACCTTTGCCAGAAAGGCAATAACATGCAGATTAGGTCTTTTGTTTTGACAAATCACAATCGTCTAAAACTTGTGAAGTTTATCAGATATGTATGCATTTGCATGCACTGGGAAAATGCATACAAATGGGAAAAGCACCTCTCAGGAGCTGCTGGAGATTTGGAGTGGACAGCTCACCAGCAGCATGCCAGCTATGCAGAGAAAGTCATCTCAAGATCCTTCAAGTCTTGCTTCCACTAACAGCAAGTCTGCTTAGACTGCCCACTAAACCCCCTATGAATCATCCCACCAACAACCCTGCAGGATAATTCCAGTAAGGGAGCTATGCTTCAGCAACAGGAAGCTCAAGGGTCATATGTTAATTATCTAGTAAGAGGCTCAGAGCTCATGAAAAAATTAGTAATGCTAAAAGAGAGGAAGAGCTACAATGAAATAATATTGTCAATCTAAATATATGTTGTCTAGAATGGAGAAGGCAGATAGCACCCAAGAAATGGCACTGTTGTTACCTTTTTGGACACTGTCAACAGCCACCATTTATAACTCTAATCCAATTCCTAATTTGAATCTTATCAATGCTTTCATGATATTGGAGGAAGGGGGATTATTACATCCCCTCCCTCCCTTATAATTGTATCAAGTACAAGAGGGGAAGAAGCAAGGAGAGCATTAAATCTTCCCCATTACCATTTTACTATATACAAAAGCAGAATTAGAAGCACTGGGACCTCAGTGTTCCAGAATCCACTCAGGAACACTGTTTAAGCTTTCTACTATAATGTCTTTGTTATACTAATTTTTGGTAAGTTCTTTTTCCACAAACCATCCTTCCTTTCTTCCCAAAATACTTGGCCATCCATTTAAAAGCCTTTAACAGAAGTTGACACCAAATACATTGTTATGGGGAACCGTTGCAGCACTTGTAGCTGCTTCTACAGTAACTAGATGGGGGAAGTTATTTGCCATTTTTTCAGACTAGCGTTCAGTCTATTCAACTAAATTGTCTGTTGTATCATTATCTGCATGATAGTCTCCACAACTTACATGCACTTCAGTGGGAGAATCACAATTTTCATTTTCCCCTACAAATAACCACTCCCCTGAAGGGAGACAGTTCTCCCAACTTTAGCTGGCTTGCTTGTCAGTCAGTCATCAGCTCAAGAAAATCTGGTTTCCAATTTGCTCATCTAGCCACAAAAGCTGTGTTTGGGACATTCAGACGGCTCATTTGGCAACCAGTTTCTTACAGAGAAGCTATGCCTTTCTCAAGTAACATCCTCGTATGGATCAAGTATTCCTGAAATTTGAGTGACTTTGTCTAGCAGCCTGCAGACCCCCTTCACGCTCCAACTTCAATGTATTAAATCTCCAGTGCCTTTGGGCACACCATATATAGCGGTGGGGGCGGGGTGTGCTGCAGGGGGGTGGAATTTAACCCTTTACCAGCACTGCTTTTTAAGGGGAAAAAAAGGCAGCTTGGAGGCACGATGCTCCTTCTTTCCACTCTCTAACAAGTTTTTCCTCACAGTAACAGACCCACTCTGCCTTACATATACATGCACTTACTAAAGCATTTTAGAACTATATAGTTGACCTCCAAACCACAGAAAGATACAGAAGCAGCAAGACCCCAGGAGCATCCTGATCACTCTCTCTTACACCCCCCACCACCTGACATGGCATTATTCAAAGTTACAGAGAATCAGGAATAGTAACCTTGTCAGGTGACTAGTACCGACTGGCTCACTGGTGATTCACAAACCACACTACCAACACTCACACAGGACAGCAGCATTTCTCTAGTCTCTGATGCAGCACTAGGTTGGATTACTAAGCTTAAGGGCACAGCCTTCAAGCTTTACTTGCACCCAATATTTAAGGTTAGGTCTTTTTATTATGTATTAAGTGACAGTGTGAATGGCGGAGTGATAAGAACCACTGAAGTGAAGGGGGAGGGAAAAGGGGAGGATTTGAAGTTTGATAGCTGACATTTTCCCATAAATAATAGTTTGCCCTTTTGT
The DNA here is from genome assembly GCF_003945725.1 of Corapipo altera. Lineage (NCBI taxonomy): Eukaryota > Metazoa > Chordata > Aves > Passeriformes > Pipridae > Corapipo > Corapipo altera. The sequence goes on from NW_020884880.1 coordinate 20,587,638, forward strand.
TAACCAAGAGCAGCTGAACAAAAGGTTGTATAAAATTAGTCTTGTAGCATATGCCTGCCGCTCTGGACAGCAAGTATATAGACATGCAGACTGAACCCACAAAACCCCAGACAACATGGGACATGGGGAAGATACAGCAACAAGCTCCAACATTACCATTGAGAATCCCATTGAGGTTTGATTCCTGTATTTCAGGTCCCTGCCAGCCTTTTATTCCAGCCAAACACAGCATTTGGTAGTTCTGTACATTTACAATACCTTAATTAGCAAAAAGGTAGATGGTAGTTTATAACACTGGCTATCCACAAAAATATATGGGATGGACATGTAATACAAGCAAAGAAAAGATAAAATTTAGCAAACTTGACAGGACACCTTTAAATATTTTGGTAATACATGGAGACCAACTAACAGTAAAGGGAAAATGACGCCACACAAGTTCAGCTATTACTTTTAGCTCACTAAAGGACCTTCTCCCCTTCCCAGCACTGAGATTCAAAGACAAGCAGTTGCTATTCTGACAACCCTGGAAAGCAGTGGTATGAGAGCAGCCTAGGTTTGCATGTGTGATCTTAGCACAGATTATACTATAGTAACAAACAGGAGTAAAACACAGGAGGTTACAACAGCAGCCTCTGGTTGGATTAATCTATTTCAGGAGTGAGTATAAGAAATTTCACGTTCGTTTGTTCAGTAGAGTTCATTTCCACTACAGCATTCAAGACATACTTCACAGTCCCCAGAATTTTAAGTATTCAGCTCTGAAGAGTGACCTGCATCCATTGCCGGTCCAACAAGTTTAGAAATTGCCTCCCTGGTGCTAGGAGGTAACCCATTTTCTCCAACTCGGCACCAGTGCAGAGGCATATAGCACAAAGCATGCAGAACTACAAAACAATAAATATTCGAAATTCCCAGCTCAAGTCTTAGTCACTTCAAAAATATTTCAACTATATATGTAGGAAAACTGCTGACTAGATATCATCCTATCCAAAAAATTCACCATCTGAGGTTTTAAAAATGCATGTTATACAAGCAAATGAAATAACAGTAATGGAGCTCTTGTTTCTTAGAGCTGAACACAGAAGTATTAATTTATTCTTATTAATAAATGTCAGTATTGCACACAAGGGTACCAAGTCTTACTCCTTTTCTCATTATACTATAAAGCTGGAGCATTCAAAGCTGGCCAATGGACCCTATAGCTGAAAAATTATTTTGTTGAGGATTGACAGAAAGAGAGGAAGAAAGAAGTAGCTTAGTGACAAAGGAACTTTAGGAAAGAAGTACTACTCCTGTCTTAGCCACATACGCTTTCTTTTCTTCAAGATGGGAGGGCAAAGGTGAAAGAGAAAGAAAAAGCTGTCCAAGGTGACACTGCATAGTAAAAAAGTTTTTGAACTCAAGTTAGAAAACAGTTAGCAGATAGCGTAGCTCCAATTCCTTAGCACATTTTTTATCTGTTCCCATGACTTTCAAAACTGATTTGGATGCACAAGCCTAATTTGTTAGGACCAAACCCATCTCACCCACACAGCCCTTCTTTAAGCACAGACAGGGAAAGCAGAAAACCCATGGAAGGAGCTGCAGCTGAGCCCATGAGAACAGCTAAAACAAGGACATATGCTTAACATATTTTAGGAACAGGGACGTTCATTCATTACATTAACCAATACTTGCACTGCCAAGCAGTAGTCCCATTCCCATCCAGTATTTCTACACTTTAATTAAGACTTAGAATTATAGGGTAAAAGCATTAGTAAAAATTATGTACTACATAATTATGATCCAAGATTATATACGTAACTGTTCTATTGAAATTGGATTACAGCTGAAGACAATAAACCCCTTCTGTGAAATCTTATCTGTGGCAACATTAGTCTTGCATTCAGTGCATTGTTCGTGCAGCTTAAGATCTGTGCTCTCAACACATCTGATTCTTTGTCTGATGGAAAGACACCAACAACTTTGCAGGAAGGAAGGGAGTATGGGAGGAAAACCAGGAAGAGACAGGGTCAAGACAGTATTGAAAGAGGAATGATACCTCCTTAACTTTAAAACAGAGGAACTAGGTAGTTTTCCTCTAAGGAAGCATGGTCTAGCAAGCATGTTTACATGCTCTGAAGATTTAGCTGAAAGGAGAAACTGCTACACATGATGCAAAAGTTCATCACTAAATTGAGGCAAAAATTCAGCCAGACCTTCTCTCCCAGTTATGAGATACACTTCAAGACATTGGTTTTAACAGAACTGTAGTTAAGAAACTAAATTATGGGTATAGTTGACTAGTTTCACGCCTATTTGTTGTATGCACATCTCCAGTCATATTTTCTCAAGAAAGTTACTATAACCTCAGAGGTCTATGCTGCAGTCTGCAAGCATTAACACTCTTACACGTAGTAATATTCTTGGTTTTTCAGAGACATGCTCTAAGTAAAAACAGTCCACAATAGTTGCCTGAACAGCCATGGCATTTCTGCTTCTTTCAATTTTTATTCACTGAAAACTGTCTGAAGTCATGTTTAATTAATGTCGTATAATGTATCAGATTATCACCAGCAGCGAAACCTGACAACTTTGCTGTATTTACCCTAAAAATTTAAGTGTATTTCAGCATTAGTCAAAGTAAAGCAGAGAAGGTTTTGATTCTGTCCAGTGTGGTATTAAAGCCAAAAGTTTTCATTCTCCTACTAAAGAGAATCAATTAAATAAAAAAAAGACTTCTGCATGCAGGGAAGAGCCAGGACCTCAAGAGGTGACTCAGCTAAAAGGAAGGTAAGGCAGAGTAAACCAAGAGGTAACTGTTTAGCACCAAATACCTGAACATTATTGTTAAGTTAAAAAATAGTGTGAAATTAAAGACTATTAAAACCCCTTATCATTCTGAAGATGTTAACTCCACATTACGTAGATCACATATGAACAAAATAACTTAGTCCCTTGCTTTTTTCACCAGGAAAAAAAATAAAAAGGAAAATACAAGCAGCAGTAACTTAATCTGAAGCATTGTCTTCAGATGGACACCTGTGTGTGCATTTGCATTTGATATCAGAAGTAAAGACACAGCAAGTATGACAAATGACAGGTGCATCAGTACAAAGGAGAATACAGGATTTCTCACATATGCTAGAAGTATGAATTCCTCTAGTTCATGCACATTCTCCTCTAAGGCTGAAGCCATAGCAGTCACAGCACCAGCAACACAGTGAAGTATTGCATATTAAGACCAGGATACACTCCTAAAGTTTTTAATCATTTTGTTAGGAGGCAAACCCCCTAATCATTAAAAAATGGAATAGCAAAAGCCTGCATCACATTTGTATCACATGTTGCAGTTTCATATAAGTAGCCCTTGAGCAAGAGACATGGAACTGGGAACACAGGCATATTCCCTTTGCATTAGCCAACTGTTTTGGTGAGATGTGGGTGACTGGCATTAAGAGCACCATGGAGTAAAGCTCAGCATTTGGCAGTCACTGCAAGACATTACACAAAAGCAACCATGTTTAACCTACCATTCCTGCCTAACTACACTATTCCTTTTTCTCGTACCAGTTTAGCTTGGGCCAGATTCCTCTGCAATTAAAATAAACTTATACCAACACTAGAAGAAGGGAAAAAAGTTTTCTGGTTTGTCATGTTGAGTTAAATTGGCTCAGAGAAGCATCTCCTGAGTGCACGCAGCCAAGCCTGTGAGAGGAGGAATTGAGATCCCCTATTCTCTGAGTAGCCACGAGATGTTAAGACAGCTTGCTCCTTCCTATTGTGAAACCAGAGCTTTACCCTACATTAGAGCAGCTTAGACATAAATTTAATCAGCAAATTTCTCCAAGGTACCAGATAAGTAGCTTTCCCTTCAGTTGACAGTTATGCATTTGAATGCCTTCCCCCATACCTGCACATTCCTCCGAAAGTTGCATCTTTTACAGTGAGTAGGACAATAAGAAGGAATGCATTTCATTTGTAACCTAAAAAGACAAAGAATTCAAGAATATATGGAAATCCAGAATTCAATAAAGCAATCTAATTTAACAAGTCTTGTCTACATGCATTGACAGCCCTATGAACCACTGACATGCACTGATCTGGCAAGAAACTTAGGAGTTTGTGAATTAATCTGATCGGTTAAGATCCTGACCAAAGACAGAACTGATGCAAGCAAAAGGAAGGAACAGAGTGGCTCAGAGCAAGCAGAAAAAGACCTTACAAATCCTTTCTTGCAGTGAAGGGAGCCATGGTGCTACAGGGTTATGCCTCTGTAGAGCAATATGAGAAGAAGAGGGTCACACACCATTAGGTTGACTGAATTTGGCAACTCCACACTTTCCCTACAAAGTGTTAGAAGTCTGCTATTGAAGTGTTTTGACCATCCACCACTTATCACCAAATGATGCTAAAGCACACAGCAGCTGAGCCTTGGCATAATGCAGGCATTACTTAATCTGCAACTTGTCGTGTTTTCCACTTTCTGCAAACTCACTTGGATCCAGGTAGTTTATCTACAGAAGCCAAGTGTCCTACAGTTGTTTCAACTTTTTCTGAGATCATGGTTTAGTTTGCAGCCTATTGATATTTCTAAGAAAAGAAAAACAGGTGCTCTTTCAGTCTGAGAGATGAAACAATCAAGCACATTCTGCATTTTGACTTATCAGTTAGCATATTTTATTGAAATACGAGTAAGACTATGGTAAAATCTTTTTCTAGTTTAAAGTCCTATTCTAGTTGGGTTTATCACAGTAACATCTAGTTACTACTGTAGCATTGACAGTTATGTCCACACAACAAAGGTGGCCAGACAAAAGAAAAATTTCGGAGTTGCAACATTGTTACTTTTGTAGAATGCTTTGAAACAGAGCTGAAGCATTTCCCCTGCTGCCGTGGTAGGATTTTACCTCCGACAGTGAAGTTTAAAGTCGTGAGCAACCAGACTAGATTTCAATAGCAGCTCTATGACAAAAAATTGCTTTCCTCCTCCCACCTCCCCACAGCAATAGTTTAATCACTTACTTTCATGCATCGCTGTAGTATTTGCAGGCACTGCCACCCTGAAAGCAGTGTTCAGGGTTCCACTTTCTTTAATGTTTGCCACTACTGTAACAGTCAGTATTCTCTGTTTTAGAGACTGTATGCACTCAGAACACGAGGCAACAGCTCAACTGAGACCAGAACCAACTCGACTAAAAAGAGACTGCTCCAGACATCCCAGTTAAGATATGAAATCTGCATTTCTCAGCATTCAAAGGATGACCAACTATCCTGATCTTGTCTGGCAAATGTGGATGTGTAGTCTTGTTCTGAGACTTGGAACACCCAGTAAGTAACCACCCACAGTGTTATTTCCCTTCTCACTTGACAGAGTCACAAAATAGGAGTGGAATGAGGAAAAATGATGGGGAATGGACAGTGACTCCCAGGTGGAGAGGTGGAAAGACCAGAGACGAACAGGACCAAAGGTAACAAATCAGTAGCGGTGTTAGGACAGGAATATCATGTTCTAGGCAAGAACATAAGGGAGCCAGTAACTTTTGTTGATAAAAACCTCAGGGACAGGGTCAAACTCCTTATAACTCATCTCAAACAGGGTGAGGAGGATATATCCTGGGGAAGGAGAAACTGCATCCAAGAAAACTACTCTTTCCAGCAGCTCACATATGAGATCTGCCTGTGCTCAAATTTTATCTGCATGACATTGGTCTGAGGGAATATCCTGCTCACCAGCTTTTCTCACTTATACATGGAGCAGAGACAGAGTTTCTAACTACTAATATTAAGCTTTCAGGCTACCATTCCTGTCTTGCATTTTAGGTTTGTTTTTACACTATTAGCCAAACAAAGTACTTAAGTGATGCATTAAGTACTCTTCTGGAAGGCTGCCTTTCTATTATCGTTGCTTTTATGAGGCTATAAATAGCATTCTTAGAAATAAACAAGCAATAACCCTCGCAGCTTTGCAGCCACTTTTTCCTCAAAAAAAGTTGTTCATATCGCCCATATTTTTAGCCGAAGTGAGAAAGATTACAGCGTAAACTGTTCCCTACAGTCAGTCTCTCCCAAACAATTTCCCCTTGAGTGAATAACAAGTACTTGGAAATACTCATCAGGTACACCTGCATTAAGGAACCACCAAAACCCACTAATCAAGAACAATAGTAGATCATTAATTCGCAGAATAAAAGCCTTTTTTAAGTGGAGTTGAAGGCTTGAAAACCCTTACTTGTTTTAACACAATTTCTAGGTCTACAGGACACATGAACACCCAAAACCAATTCTGTGAGCCATGCACTCTTTTCGAAGCACACTGTTGAAAATAAAATTAGATATGTAAAATAAATTAAGCTTCTTTAAAAGTTACTTCTAGAAAAGCTGTAGGGTTTAAGCAAGGCTAGAATATCTTTGTTCCCTTTGCAATTTTCAGATTTTAAGTCCACAAAATACCTTGGAGCTCCTGTCCCAAGTACTCTTCACTAAGTAATGGAGAATACATCACTTTAAAAGACAGATATTTTATGCTATGGCCAAAAGCCGTCAATAATTTCATTTTACACACTTCAACGAGAACTTTCATACTACTGAGAACACAAAAACTACAAGCTTTTCAGCCTATACCACAAGTCCAAAGTTATACTCCGAAATGAATGCAAAAAGCTAGCTTTTCTACTGTCTTAAGAACATCATGGCTCATTTCATTCTGGTTTTCAATATTATGTGTGTGCTCTAGGAAGCCCACTAGCAGGAAGATACTTTGATACCACAAAAAGCTGTAAGCAGCCCAACTACAATACCATTGCTGGGTTGGATTTTTTTTTTTTTAAAACTTCACTGCCCATCAAGTACACCTCACATTCTCCAAATGTCAGTTTAAGGTTTTTTTTTCCACAAAATTCGTACTTAGTTCTCTGACACTAGCAACTTTAAGAAACAAAAAATGCTCTTCCAGACCTTCCTAGAAAAATTATTTCTGAGGTACAGCAATATTCGAGAAGATAGAAAGAGTGCCCCTGCAAACTGAAGACAAAGGCATCGCCAAATTTCCCTAGGCTAAACACCTTCATCTATCAGTTAAGCAAGCATCCCACAGGAAACTCTTGTACTACCCCTGTCCTCAGGCAGATTTTCCCCTGAAGCCCCTAGTTGTGCTGTCCGATTTCATACTGGGAGGGAACTACATCCAGCACTGAATTTACTAGAAAATTCCAGCAAAATCCCCCGCATTGACCCCCAGAGCAGAAGGGGGAAGACAGCAGATCGCCATTTTCCAGCCTCAAATGAAAAATCAAGTTTCAAACCATCACAGCAAGAAACTGTCCCAATGAAACTTAAGACACTTTCAATACATTTTGAAGAAGCCGCTGTCTCTTTTAAGCTCTATAGAAACAATAGTCAGGGTCACCAGAAACAAAATTTAAAACGCTTTGGTTTTGCAAGTTAAGACCACATTAAGCAAGTTCCCGTTTTTGTATCAGTAGATGTAGCTGCTATTCACAAGGGTGACTACCTCTGCTAACTTTTGGACTACTTTTTATTTATTTATAAATAAATAAGCAAAAAGGAGTCCTTTCCTCGATTCAGTTATCTTCCTTTCCTATTTATTCGTTTTTTCTTTCTCCGATGGGTTACACGCCGAACACAGTTGTACAAAATACACTTCACTTCGCATTAGAAGCGCTAGGAGCTCGGGGGGGAGGGGAGGAGCCTCCAAACTTCTCTCCCTTGCATCTCCACGGCCCCACCACCCCTCGGTACGCGCCCGACAAGCTCCCTCTGAGGGGCAGCGCCCGCAGCAGCCCGATGACCCCTCCGCAAACCGCGCACAGGCAGCCCAGAGCTCCGGCGACCGCCTCCGGGTACAGCGTCTCTCGCATCTCGCAGAGGGCCCCCCCCCGGCTCACCTTCACCGCCTCCTCCTCCTCCTCCCGGGCGGCGGTGCGGAGCGACGCCCGGTGGGAGCAGGGCGCGACCAGGACGCCGCACGCCCTCCCCCGGTGTTCCAGCGGCTCCCGCCCCCCGCACACGCCGCTGGCGGGGCGGCCTTGCCCCCAACCCTGAGCCCCAAGCCCCGCGGCAGGAGCCCAACGCCTCCGCGGGCTACGGGAGCTCTGCGGCCGGTCCCCACCGCCGCCCGCCCCCCGGGAGGCAGCGATGCGGGCGGGGGCCCTCTGGCGCCGGCCAGGGGCGGGAGCGCGGCCGACCCCCCCCCCATCCTTTCCTCCCTCCCTCCCTCCCTCCCGCGCCGCGCACCGGCTCACCTCGTCGTCGTGGTGCTGGCAGTAGCTAGCCCGGTCGGGGAAGACGGAGAGGATGTTGTATGGCGAGGCAGGGTAGGGCGGGCTGAGGGCGAGTGGCGCGGCGGGGCCGGCGGCTGCGGGGCCGGCGGCGAAGCGCTCGATGAAGTGGTCCTTGGTGAGGCGGACGCGCTGGTGCGCCCGCACGCAGTTGTCGCACAGGTGCTCCTGGCAGTCGAGGCAGCGGGAGCTGGCGGCGTTGCCCTCATCGCAGGAGCTGCAGCGGGGCTCGCCCTGCCGGCTGTGGGGCCGCCGCAGCAGGAGCGCCGCCGAGCCGCCGCCCGAGGAGGAGGAGGACGAAGACGTCGAGGAGGGCGCGGCCGAGGCGGCGGCGGCGGCGGGCGAGGAGCCGGCGGCGCGGGGTGGCCCCGGCGGCGGGCGGCCGTGGTGCCGGTTGTTGCCGCCGCCG
>NW_020884880.1:20596728-20761062 GCF_003945725.1 Corapipo altera
GTCGAGGAGGGCGCCCGCCGCCCCCACCGACCCCCCCCAGCGCCAGAGCCCCCGGCCGGGCCGGCCCCGGCGGCGCGGCCGTTCTTCTGCTCGTCGGCAGCCGCGGCCACCACGACGACGTCCAGCAGGTTGCTGAGAAGGAAGTTGGAGGAGGGCAGCGCGTCCATGCCCGAGGGCTCCGAGATCACCACCTTCTGGTCGCAAATGGGGCAGCGCAGCTTGAGCGCGTCCCCCGCGCCGGGGTGCCGCTGCGCCTCCAGGCACTGGCGGCAGAAGGCGTGCAGGCAGGGCAGGACGTGGAGCCGCCGCGGCGGGCCTCCGCAGGAGGAGCCGCCGCCGCCCCCGGAGGAGCTGGAGGTCTGTGAGGAGGACGAGGAGGTGGAGGAGTTGGAGGAGAGGGGAGCCGGCGACCCGCACATCTCCTTGCACAGCGGGCAGATCTGGAAATCAGACTCGGGAAACGAAGCCATTTGCGACAAGCCTTACTCCCCGATGGGGGGCAAAAACGTGTCTCCCCCCACCCCCCCACAACAAAAAAAAAAAAAAAAAAAAAAAAGGCAGCGTGGGCGGAAAAAACAGAGGCGCGGGGAGAAGGTAGTTCTACAAGCAGCTTACGAGCAAGCTGGCATCGATCAGTCGTTTTGCCAAGTGGGATCGATTGGCCGTTTTTGCAAATACGGTGTCATCGATTCGGCGGTCTGCAGGGAGCTGGGTCCTCGCCTCGTACCTCGCTGCTGCCGGGCTGGCTGCTGCGGGGGTGGGGGGGGGGGGGGGGGGGGGGGGGGGGGCGGGGGTATTTTTGGTATCAAGGTGTAGCTGTCCCGTTCTCCCTCAGAAAATGGATCCTCTCTTCCCTCACACGTACTTAACCCCCGATCCCCCGTTGCATTAGACAAATTGTATCGATTCCCGGATCGGTCAATACCTCACACAGTCTTCTCATCTCCCCCTCGGGTCAGCAGTTTGACAACGTGGTTTGGTTACTTGTCTTCTTCCTAAACGGAAAGTGCATGGGCGCCGACCGCCCGATCCCCGCCGCATCCAGCGGGGACCGGACCTCTGTCCGCCGGGGCTCGGCTCCGGTTCCCACGGCCGCAGAACCGGGTCAGGGCGGCAGTGCAAGTCCCTCTCGGCCGGGCGGGGAGGAGGCGGATGGGGGGCAGCAAGGGCTTAACTCAAGTTTCGCTCTTTCTTCTTGGGGCGTTGGGTTTTTTCCTCTTTTCCTTTAAACCTGTGCTTGTCGGGGGGGAAGGGGAAATTTCGTTTCAGTTCCCCCCTCCACTTTTGCAATCCAGAGCAGCTCTAGGAGAGAGAGAGGCACTGAAACACAGTGGCCAAGCAGACTTCTCCGGCTCCAGTCCTCCCCCGCCGACGCCTGCTCCACCACCGCATGACTGGGGGGTGGGGATGGAGGGCGGCGTTGATGCCCACCCCACCGGCAGAGACTCACGCTGGCGGGACGTGGAGGAGAAGGAGGAGATGGGAAGAAAAGGGCTCCGAGGGCGGTCAAGAAGAGCAGTCCCCTCTGAGTCTCGGCTCTTGCCGGACGCCTTCCTTTACGCGGGGCTCCCCTCAGAGGGCAGCGCCGAGCCCGCAGCCTCCCCACCACACGCGGTGCCCGGCGGCTCGGGCGGTTCTCCCGGCCGGTCAGTGCCGCGGGCTCGGCGCGGCTCGCACAGGCTGCGGCGGCCGCGGCCGGGCAGAGGAGCAGCGGCAGGTCCCCGCCGGCCGCCCTGAATTATTCATGGGGGGTGTATTATATTCGCTCGCACAAATTGGAGCCGCTGTGCAATGCTATCCGAGAGCGCTACGCTCGCCCCCTCCTCCTCCTCTCCGGTTCTCGCTCGCTCTGAGCCCCTGCAGCGCCTAGGATCACATTTCCTTTGTCATCTCGCCTCTTCGCGTGGTGTTTTATTGAGAAAACAAAAATAATATAAAACCCGAAGAGCGGGAGGAAGGAGGGGCAGGGGTGGTAAAAAGCTGGGAAAACCAAAACGCCCGCCTCCCCCGCGATCTGCCGAGCCGGAGCCCACCGGCCCCGGGGGGTGAATTAGCAGGAATTACTCACTGATGCGGCAGCACCGTCCCGGGCGGCGTGGGATCCGGGGAGAGCCATCGCGCCGGGCGCCTTCCCCGCCTGGCGGGGTGCGGAGGGCGGCCCCGGGGTGCGGGGGGGCGCGGGGCTGGTGGTGGCGCTGGCTCCGGCCCCGCTGCGGCCGCCGGCACTGGGGCGGCGCGGCGTGCGGGAGCCTTTTAAGCTCCGACGGCGCGGGCTGACTTCCGCCCGGCTGCGGGGGGCGGCCGGGGGGCGGCGGCGGCGGGCAGGAAACATTCGCCCTCCTCCCGCCCGACCTGCCCCCATCCGCCCGCATCCAGCCCTGCCGCCCACCCCCCGGGTTTTAATACCGCCGGTTTCGGCGCCGGGGACCCCCCCCTCCCACCGTGGGTTTGACGCGCCCCAGCCGCGGCTCGGGCGGTCGCCGGACCCTCGCGCCCTTTTTGTGTTTGGGATGCGAGCGGGGAAGGAGCGGGGCTTCGGGGCCCTTCTTTGAAAGCACCGGGGCGTTAATGCAGCTTTAAACATTAAGGGTCTCGATTAATTGTTTTCTGACGCCCAGTCTAGAGCTGACCGGCTCCTCTCCGTGGCGTTGCGGTTGCCGCCGGGTCCGGCGTGCCGGGGAGGGCGAGCCCGGTGGGGGGGGGGGGGGTTTGCTGCTGGCCAGGGGCAGGCGCTTCCTCTCCTTCAAACTGACGCGATGAAGTTAAGCAAAAATTAGGGGCGATGCCATTTGCGCTGCTGCGAGGCGTAAATTAAGCAAAAAACCCGCCGCAATTATTTTGTTTTTAATGAAACGCCCCGCCACCAGCAACGGCATGGAGGAAAGTTTCGGCTGCAGCACGACCGAGTGGCCACCCTCTTGTTTAGTATGGCTTGTGGTAGCGAGAGAGGACGCATGGCATTGCACCCTTAACAAGGAAATTGGAAATATTGAGAAGTTTTAAAATGTGGAACTGGCTTAGGGATTGGAAAGCCAAAAAAACCAGGAAAAAGAATAAAAAATGGAAAATATACACATTAGTGAATGAAAGCATCTGTAAATAAGCAAATTAAACACAAAACAAATTAGTGTTCGGTAATGATAATGAATTTTCAAAATCACCACAGAACAGGAAAACTGGTTGTTAAAATATATTCAGTTATGTTCCTCCTTTGTTTAGCCCTTAGATGGACAAAGAATTAATGCTATTTAGACCTTAGACTCACAAATAACACTAACTTGTGTACTATATATAATGTGTTTTGTCTTCTGCTGACAGGTACTAAACAAAACTCAAGCCATGCCTGTGAGGATCTCTCACCAAAAGCCCTTTAGAGAACTGAGAAACTCAGGAGCAGTAATGTCCATAAGGATGTCCATAAGCAAGACCACGAAATGGGAATTGCTGGTGGAGCCCATGGGGCAACCAACATGCATTAAGTTGTAAACAAGCATGAATATTTATTATGCCCCTAGGTAGTATATTCTGCTGAGAACTTGCCTTATGTATCACTAAAGGATTTGGTTGGGGGGCTGTGTTCTGTATATTACAAATCCATATATTCACATTTGAGCATGCAGGTGAAATCTACCACAGCCTTGACTATCAGAGGTTAAAAAATCACTGAGCCTTGCCTCAGCTCTGTTTATTTGTCCTGTGGTTGCTGCAGAGAGTTGTGATACTGCCGAGCTTGTCCTTTTCCAGATGAAGTCAGTTAGTTGTGAAGAACGGTAACTCCCCAAACAGCAAACGTAAGGTAGATCCTTTTGGGTTTCCCAGATAATGCTTTGCACCAGCTCCCTCGGTAGAAACCATCATCTTTTGTGTTCAGAAATATTTTAATTGGGCAGAAATTCCCAGATGCGTGTCTCCAGGCGTATCTGACACCCCTGCCTTCCTCGGTGACAGCTGTTTGCTTTCCAGCAAAGCGGCTGAAGAGGGCAATTCTGCGCGTCAGTGGTTCAAATGGTTCTTAACGCGCTCGCGATGCTACCTATGCGCTGAGGAAGGTCTTTTTGCTGACAGGATCCACTGTATTTGTGCCAAAGCTCCCGAAGCTCGTTTACAGCTTACACCCTCCCTGAGCTTGTAAAAGGCTATAAGCAATTCACTGTCCCTGAACAGTGGGTCCTTATTCTCCAGATGTCACCCTCGTATTGGAGCACCCCTGTCTTGCCAAATCAAAGTCTGCCTTTTCTTCTCCCTCCACCACTGCCGAAGGAATGCTACGTTTTGAGTCTTCCTCCAGTTATGGAAGGCTTTCTGTCTTCTTTATGAAAAACGCTGAAATAAAGCTAAAGGGAATACACCAATATTATACTCCGTTTTGAAACACCAGCTCCTGGAGCACTTGTGTGCTCAAGTACACAGCAGATAGCACTGGGCATTTTTCTGCTTAGTACATTGACTCGATGGTTTTTGATTCAATTAACTTGTTCTGCTATAAAAAAACCCTGAGCTCTCCTCAGAGCGAGGCCTCAATTTATTTAATTTGTTTTCTAAGCCGACAAACACGTGGGTGAATAACAGCGTGAGGGCGATAGGTGAAGTGCGGGAGGCTTCTGGTTCCTCATTAGACAGCAGGATGAGAACTTATTTTTATGATTTTTCCCTGGGAAGCTAGTGCTTCGCATTTACCCTTTTTGTTTCTTAAAAACAAAAGAACAATAGCTATCCTGGTTAGCAGGGCTATTGTCCCTCTGTGCCAAATAAATGAAATCTCCTGTGCTTACGTGAGCGTCTGAGGCATTTCTCTGCATTCTGCTCATTCTCCTTTGTGTCGCTCTGCTGAGGTTTCTCGCATTTATTCCCTTCTCTCCAGTCTTTTTCACACCCATTTCTGTCATCTTTCTTTTGTCCTCCATTCAGATGCTGTTGCTAGTCTGAATCGAAAATGGTATGGTTGTACTAAAGGCAAGCCCATCTTATAAACTGTGTTGAAATCATAACTCTGTCATGATCACATCAGAACTGTGTTAAAACATTAACCATCAAAACATTCTAACAATGCTAAAATCTGGGCATGACTGGCCAAACCTTCAGAGACACCTAACAGGAATTGAAATAGCTCTGAAGATACGGGCCAGCTTCTACCTAGTTGAAAAATCTCTATTTGGCAACATTTGTCTGTCCTTGACTAACTGCCCAGCCACTGCAGCTAAAGGATGCATTAAAACTGCCTTTTTTTTCCTTTCTCCCTTATATTTCAGCGGAAAATAGGACATTAGGGCAGAAGACTTCACCTGAGTCATTCTCTAGTATCTACTTCCAATGTTGGGATGTGCTTTCCACTGACCGTACTTTAGAAGATTTGTTTCTTGAAGGAAAGCATCTGCTTTCCACCAGCAATACTGTAGGACAAACAGAACAGTGTTCCTGCCAAAAGCAATGCAGCTGGAAAAGCCAGGGGTCTGTAGGTTAAAAGCTTTGTTAAATAGAACCAGGTACAGTAATTGTGGGTTCGGGGATATTTTACTGTAATTTTGGAGGCAAACATTCACATACCACCTGCGTGAAGTGGTCCAACATCCTGATATGGTTTGCCCTGCTATGTGTTGAGCACGAAGGCACTGTGCAAGCTCAGAGCTCAGCAGGGCTTCTGAACAGGAGTTGCTGAGGAGCTGGGGCCTGTTCTGAACGTGCACAGGTAATAATAAACATAGAGGTCTGAACTTCTGTTGTCATTGTTGCTGTTTTACACCTAAGGACCCAGAAAACATTTCCAACTCCAGTATTGCTATACTGCAGATGTAAAAAAGCCAGGACAGTGGTTCATCATTTTTAGTTCTGCACAGTCTTTTCTAGGGATTACCAAGACTAAAACTCTCCCTGAATCCCCTTCCTTCTTTGTCTGTTAACAAAGAGACAAGAGACACAGCACTGCAACCTGTTTGGATCTTTACTTCCCATGCTTAAGAATTCAACTAGTAAATCAGTGTATGAAAAGAGCACTTCCAACAGGTCTACCCACAAGGAAAAGCTTCAGCAAGATCTTGATGCTGGTATAGCCTTTGGAGATTTTGCATTAGTCAAATAGTGCCAGATAAATGAAAGAGGAAGGTTTTGCTGATGGTTTTTAGCTTGCTGTTAGGGACTTATTCATTACACTCAGAGGAATATCCATCTTTTTTTTTGGCTTTCACCACAACTGTACTCCACGGACAACTGTGCCACTTAAGTTCAGCCACTTTAGCCCTGATTTGTGCTGTTTTTTTCTCCTTTCCTCATTTTTACTCTTGCGAGCACAAACTTCTAAATTTGCCTCAGATTCCAAATTTGCCATGCCTGCTCTTGCACACTGACTCTCGCTCAACCATATATCTGTCATTGGATCCATTAGTAAGTACAGTAGTAAGCTCAACTTTCTGCATGTGTTGCTGAGCTTCCTGTATGGTATGCTGGATCTTGAGCAGGGTGGAGGGTTGGGGAGCAAAGAAGCAGTATGGGTTGTCCCCATGGTATAAATCATTAGGAACTGGCTTGCTCAGCATATTAATTCAAGCTTTTGACACCCCCTCCTCCACCCATCCATCTCCCCTACAGCAGGGTCACCTTGAGTTTAAAGATGTGCTTGTTAGGATGTGATGGGATCCAGAGAGGAACAGAGAGAGCCTCCTTTATACACATGTGCAAGTGAAATCTATAGGTTTTGTTGGTGCATCTTTACATCTCTACAGTCTTCAAGGGCTGGCTTTGGTAAGCAAGGACCTTGCACTCAAACAGCTGACATTACTTTTAACCCCAGAGACATTACCAAGTTTGGGCATCAATCCTCTATTCCCAGAAAGAAGCAAACCCCTACTGTCTTGCCTTACAGCACTGAGCTCTGCAGGCAACTGATGCAAAGATGTAATTTTTTGATGTGCTAAAGGAAGTTGGGGTTTTTTTCCACTTCTATTGATAGAGTCTCCCAGAGCACCTTTATGCTTAAGCCTTACTCAGGCTCTCCTACTGTTTGGTATGCGTCTGAGAGGAAACTAAATGACCTTTCTTTTCCTATTTTTTTCCCCCTGTGCATTCTGATTCATTCCTTCTTCTTTTCAGAAATTCTGGCTGAAAATCATCCATTTCTAACCACATAGTGGGATTTAGCATCACAAGGACTTCTAGCAACTTTACCTCCCAATGGCTGCATCTCTAAAACCACTTTCTTCTTCCACACTTCTCAAATCTCTCTCTATTCACCATCTGTTCAATCAGATTTCTTGTTAGACTAAGTACCTGTGTTGGCTTTAATCTTTGATGATGACAGCTCAACTATTGCCCCCCAAGGATGGGCTCAAGGCCAGAAGATGCCAATGTCTGTTCTTCTCATCCTGATTTCTCGCTAAACAGCTTTCAAATGCGATGCCTACCATTAAGAATGGTCTAAAACCAGGTCTAAATCATAAGAAGTGACTTCACTGACTGGATGTTGAACTTATGTGAAAACTGATGCTGGAGTCATATTAAAGGCTCTCAAACTCACCTTCCATGAAATGTCCCATCAGATCACTTTTCCCTTTCAGGAAAAGCTTGGCAGAATCAACATATCTTCTAAACATGCTCTACAGGTCAAGAAATGCAAGCTCTGAGCAGCTGGAGGTAGAAAGCAGGTGCCGACATTATGGGTTAATAATTGCAAATGTTTTGTTATTAGCCTCCTGTTTCCTGACATTGCTGCTACTCTGATACCTCACTCTGCATTTATCCTCTCCGCACAGTTAACTCGGCTCAAACTCAAAAGTTCACCTTACCTTCGTTCTTGTTCACATCCGCAAGATCCTTTTACTCAGCTGGGGGAGTACTTTTAACAGCAAAAGGGAGAATGGCTTGTCAGCTGCTAATGCTTCCCCACAGCTGTGTAAACTCTGGGCATGGGCAGCTGTTCCCCTCCAGATCTGGCAGCAGGAGCTGGGAAGCCTGGCACCCTCAGCTATTCATTACCAGCCCCCAGTGCAGCCCCCAAACTGGGACATGTGAGTGTCCCCTAACAGGCTGCAGCACCACCATGGCTGACCTTATGCTGGGAAGGGTGAAGTGCTTGTGCAGTGTGTTCAGAGAGACACTAGTATCTCCTGTCTCTTAGAATGGTTGCAAAGATCACCTACATCTTCTACATCTTAAAGTTGTTTGCGTCCAAGTGCTGCCTGTCTCCTTCTGCCTCCTTCTCATTCCCTGGGAAGCCTGGACTGATCATTTCTCCCATAGGGCCATGCAGTGTAATTCCCTGAGCATTGGCAAAACTGTGACCCTTGGCAAGTGGCACATGTTCCCAGATGATTATGTGTTACATGCAGCACTGATCCTGACCCACATTCACGTGCTGCTCTCTCCCACAGCTGCTCTGATCAAGACAGATCAGTTTCAGAGGTATAAACTGACTGCTGAGAGAGAAAAGTGGAGCTATTTCTGCATTATCCTTAGCGGGAAATATGCTTGGAGCTAATCTGTACCTGAAATGTTTAGGGCGAAACCAACACTGGTCAGGGACAATACATACAAAAGTACTGTACTCCTTTATGAGAGCGAATGAACAAGAAAGCAGCCATGCAGGGTGATAATCAAAGTTTCTGGCTCATTTGAGAATTTCTTGTGGTTATAATTTTGTTGCCTGTAGGGAAAGCTGTAAGATGGGCTCAGAGAAAGCTTTTGCTACCTTATAGGATGCCATTCCTCCAGGCTCAGGTTACAGGTAGAGGCTGTTGTGTACTCACAGGATATGCAAGAGGTTGAAGTCTCCTATCTTGACTTCTCTGCAAAATCTCTGGGAACAAGGAGTGACAGACACGTGAAGAAGCCTTTCACCTCCTCGCTGTTTCACCAGGGAGCCAAAAAGGGAGAAGCCCTTGCCTGGGCAGCTCTCCCTGGCAGTAGGAGCAAGCAGCTGCATCCTCTCCTACATGAGACCCCAATGGCATCCCTAGAGTTCTTCATAAAAGTGGACCTACAAGAACAGCCTATGACTCACATCACAGCCCAAAGCCCTTGTTGTATGCCACTGGAAATACAGGCAGCTAACACCCTTTGGGTTTTCTCACAGAAAATGAACCCAAGGAGCCACATCTTACCTGGAGGCTATTAAATGTCCCTTTGGGATGTGCACAAGAAGAGCCCTGCACCTGCTGGTGTAAAGCCTTCCCAGTATACCTCTGCCACAGGAGCTATAAATAGTCTGGAGGATAAGACAAAGGGAAACTTTCTGAAAATGGAGGATACCACAGGTTGTCTTGTTTGCAGGAATGAGAACTTTAAAGGTTAGGCAGGTGTTCAAGGAAGTTTTGAAGCTGATGCTGTAGGTCTTGGAGAGGGGAACGCTGTCATTCTGGGGATCTCTTCCCTTTTTTGCTTCACTAAAGCAGAGAGGGTGTTGTCTCTCCTTTCAAATAATACCCATGCACGTTTACAATAGTGGATGGCTGCTGGGAAGAGAAGTTTGTATATCTTCTGTTTGCTTGCTGCAGAGCAGTGGAGTTGCATTGAGCCTGACAGCCCCTTTTGTGAACCACTGCCTAGCAGTACAGATGCTCATTTATTTGAATAAAAGCAGCCAAGGGGCTTGTGTGGTCTCCACATGCAGACTCTACCCTTCCAGTTTCACAACTACAGGCTTTTGGATGCTACTGCAACCTAGAGAAGTAAAAATAGGAAGGAGGGAGCAAGCCTCAGGAAGCCAAATCAAATGGCAGTAACAGCATCTCAGGAAGCTCACCCAAGGTGGTGGGGTGCAGGGCAGGTGAAGAAGATCAGAAGCATAGGAAACTGGGGAAACAGATGTGGCGATGCCAGGCTTTGGGGAGGGAGCTCTTGAGATGCAGGGCCGGCATTCCCATGCGTTCCCATCTGGCAGTGAAGGAAATTATGTAAAGTGGAGGGGCCACGGGCCCCCTGATTTTTTTTCTTCCAATTCTTTTCTCCCTTCACTTCCCATGATGCAATTAAACAGCCATTGCTGACATCATCATGTATGCACACTGAATGCAGCCATTGTGTCTCGGCTGCAGTGCTGTACTATATATAGATTAGTTGCCAATCTCTGCTATGTATCAGCAGGGAAGACACCCAAGGAATTAAGTGAGCAGTTGCACTGTAGGACTCCTGGCTTTTGTCCCGTGGCCTCAAGACATGATGGAACTAGAAATAGTCAAAGATAAGTGATTTGGAGACCAAGCCAGGAAACTTTTGAAGGATTGATTTGCAGCAGTGGTAGGGGAGCAGTCCTCTAGGTTTTGGTGCATGAAGCAGGAAGACGACCTGCCCCACGCATGTTGCTAGCTTCTTTTATGTAAAACTAACTGGTTAGTCAGTAATTTCCCCTCACCAGTCCCTCTGTCAGGTAACATTAGATAGCTGCACATCCAGCTTCTTTGCCTTTGGTAGATGAAGGAAAAACATCCACCTGTGGTCTCGGCCTTGTGGACAATTGAAGGGACAATTGTGATTGCCCTCCCCTCTGTGGGTGGTAAATGCACCCTGCAATCCCCTGTGCAGAGGCCAAATAGAGCAGCCAGTGCCTGTCCTGGCATTGTCAGTGGCATGGGAGGCTGGGCATTTGAGGAAGACCAGTGCTGTATCTGCCACCACAACATACCAGGTTCCGTGCTGAGCCTGTTCAAGTGACCTTGCCAGCACTAGGTTAGGGAAATTTGGTCTTGTGCATTTCCAATGGTAGCATTTTCTTTTGAGGCAAGACAGCTCCATCAGCTACTTCTCCCTCCCACCCAGCCCTTTGGCTGGAGGTGACAGGAGGTAGCCGAGCCAATCAAACAGCTCAACACTTCAGAAAGGGGCAAGTCCTGTTCTCTCCCTCCAGCTCCTGCTCTTTGCTGCTCATCTGTGGACACTCCAGGCAGCTGACAGCAGGGGCTGATGAGTGCTCAAAGAGAGGAGGTGGTGGGACCAGGGAGCTGGGTGAGCAGGAGAGGGTCAGGGTCTTTGGAGGTAAGCAAACCCTCCCTGTTCAGCAGTGACCTGTTAGATTGCCTCAGACAACAGACAATTTGAAGGTGTAAATTGACCCTGAAAGGAAAGCTTTGATGTTAGAGGATTTTTTCTTTCTTGTTGACTTCACTCCAGGCCAAATTCCAACTAAACTGTGGCCATAGCAGCTTTCTCAATCATTTCATGAAGTCCCATACCAAGATGATGAGACCAAGTGTTGCCACAGCCCCAGGCACTCACCTTCCTGCCCTTATGCTGCCCATGAGCCAGTCACAGTGTCTCTGTTCCTAAGAGGTGTTCAAGTCTTCACTCAGTAGATGGTATTTTTTGTTGCTCTGGCTCCTGCTAGGCATTTAAGAATAAGCCAGGTAAAACTGTTTATTTCTTGTAGTTCCTATGAGAGTGGCTGTTTCTTTGGTAGCAGGCACAGAAGATGCTACCAGAGTGGTTTTGAAAATCTTCAGGAATGTAGGTTCCCCAGATTCTGTGGGCCCCTGCTCCCCTGTCTGACCCACCTGTCACGGCAAGGTTTTTCCTTGTGTCCAGGTAGGATTTTCCTTGGTGCAACTCATGACTGCAGGTCTTGTCCTTTTGGTCTTTTCAGGCTAAATAAACCCAGTTCTGTTAGCTCTTCACACATCGTGCTCCAGCCCTCTAACCATCCTAGTGCCCTTCTGCTGCACTTGCTTCATTATATTCATGTCCTTCTTGGACACAGTAGCACAGATGCAGTCTTGCTGCTGCTGAAAACAAGGGAAGGATCACTGCTCTTCACCTGCTGGTTCTGCACTTGCTGATACATCCCAGTCTGGAATTAGCCTTCACGCTGCTGGGTCATATTCAACCTGTTGCTCACAGGGACCCTCAGGGCCTTTTTGGCAGAGATGGTGCCCAGAGAGTAGGTCCCCACTGATGCAGGGAGTTTTTCCAGATGAGGTGGAGGACTTTACATTTGTCCATGCTGAAATTCATGAGGTCCCTGTTGCCCCATTTCTCTAGTTTGTCCAGGTGCCTCTGAACAGCAGCCCTGCTCTCTAGGATATTGTACTCCTCCTGCTTTGACATTGTCTCTGGACTTGCTGAGGAAGTGTTATCTCCCATTGTGCAGGTTGTGGGTGATATTGGTGTAAACCAATTCTGGCCTCAGTATTGACCCCAAAATTCACTACCCATTATGGACTGCCTGATGGACTCTGAATCCGTGACCACTCCTTCCAGAGTCTAAGCATTCAGACAGTTTTTCACCTGCTTTCCAGTCCATCCATGCAGCCCATACCACCTTAGTTTGGCTACAAAGATGCTATGGGATACATGGTGAAAGCCTTACTAAAACCGAGGAAAGTGACATCCACTGCCCTCCTCACCCCTGCAGAGCAGGTTACATATTCTACCAGGAGCGCAGGCAGGCTGGTCAGTCACACTTTGCCCTTGGAGAACCCATGCTGGTTATTCCAAATCACTCTCCTGTTGTTCTTGAGGTAGACATAGAGTCCCTCAGGACTTGTTTCATAATTTTCCCAGGCACTGGGTTGAGTCTGACCATCTGGTCTTTCTCCAGATTCTCTTCTCTGCCTTTTTTTTTTTTTTATTTTTTGAAGGCAGACTTCACATCAGGCATCGATCGACAGATCAAACACAGACCTGGTTGAAGCTGACGGATGTACAAAGCAGCCTTCAAGTACAATAAAAGCAGCAAGTGAAGATCTCTGTGCAGCAGGACAGCTACTGCAGAAGCCAACACGCACGGCATCACAGCGAGCATTGCGCAGCCTGGAAAACACAGCCCAGCAAAGCCCCAAATGCTGCTTATGGGGGACAACACAGGACAGCCATAGTTAATGGCTGCAATGAAAACTGCAGAACTTTTTGCAGTATGACCAGTAAATAATCCATGGTGTTACAGTCTATTTTTGAAACAATTGAGAAAATCACTATATTGGGTTCCTTGGGTTGAAGAACTACAGTTAGTCCCCTGATGCTTTTCCATTTCTGCTGGTACTTGTTAGTCCTTTTAATTGTATGTGTATTGCAGAGCGAATGAGAGGCACAAGTTTGGATATGAGAATCTGGTCCAGTTCAAGCTCTTCTGATGTGGCTGTTTCAACAAAGGCAGTATCAGGGCAGATGGAAAATATTGTGGTATTTCTGGAGGTACAAGGGAATTCTTTGTATTTCCTGAATGCAAACAGTATTTCTACTTGGTAATAGCTGTTCTGGAACTGATTGCCTTTCATTCATTGTCTTTTTATATCCTAGACACAGAAAACCTATATTTTTCAATTGATTTTGCATCTTTTCTTGATACAGCTATATACAGCACCCTAAAAGCTTTCACCTAACTGGGTAATTATATTTTGTTTTCAAGACAGAAATGTTTTAAACTTCCTGTAATATTAAACAGCTCCCAAAGATACATTGAATATTGACCAAAAGTGTGACCAGGGTAAGATGGGCTACAGGACTGTCAAAACAAAACTCCCAGAGCACAGAGCACCCCTAGGAAATTGGGCATCTCAGGATTCCTGACAGCAGGAGCTGAGAGTTGAGGCAGCATCTACCCTGCCTTGATTGCCCTCGGGCACCTTGCCACACTGGCCTTGGCAGATAGCCATTCTGAACTGAATGCATATATTTGTCTTTTAAGATGAAGTTTTGTTAGCCTTTTATTCTCTGTGCAGATTCCAAAGTTACGAAAAAACCTGCTAAAAACTGTGGTTCCTCATCAGCAAGATGAGGAAAAATTCTTACCCTTTTGCAAAGCCCGAGGTGCTGATTCTCTCAGGACATGGTAGACCTGAGGGTGTCTCCAAAAACCTTAAAAAGCTATCTGATCCTGCCAACAGTGATCTGCAAAGCTATGAAGCCCTCTCTGCTTTTCAGGTTTCTGATGCAAGTGCCTTGCGTAATACCACAGGCTTCCAGGTATGGGAACCAAAGCCAGCCCATAAACCTGAGTGCATATCTTATCCACCTTGAGGCCAAAATAACCTGACCTTTAGATGATCTTCAGTGGATGATGAATAATGTATTGCATCTCCCAGAAGGCTGATTTCTGCCCCTACGATAACTGACAGTTTTCCTGGCATCAACCAACTGTGTCAGCTTGTATATTTTGAAAAAATGTTTTGGGATTATTGAGGGGGAAAACCTGTAAGGCAGAGGACAGACTGTTTCAAAAAGAAGTCAAAAACTATTGCTGCCACCAAATGGGAGTGACTTTTAGGACACAGTGGCTGCAGTGTTGGAATTCTCCTGAGCACAATAAAATCTATCAAAGAAGAAGCATCAGGGCTGGAGAGAGACAGCAGAAACTGAGAGCTAGGAGAGAACTTCCAAGGAGTTAATTGGTGCTGCATTGGTGTTTGTGGGTAAGCAGACCTGTAAGTAAGGACAAATATTTGTGAGATCACGTAGAAATTCCCAAAGGAGCTCTCTTTGCTGGCAAATGACACCACCAAGCCTGTGCTGACAGACATACTACCTGCTATGAAAGATAATTATATGTCACTCATTACAGAAAAGGCATTACAGGATAAAATCCAAGTCCTTTGGTTCAAAGAAATCTCCAGTACTGCTTCAGCCTATCTGCCTGTCATCTCCAGCTGTTTCTCACTGGGCTGGGGCTGTCCCCAGGAGCCATGGTGTCCCCAGGATCCACTGGGTCATGGCAAAAGCATCTCCTCATGAAGGAACTCCCTGCAGGTTGTGGACCAAAACCCCTCCCATGCAAGAAAAGACTTGTCTCCCTCTGCTCTCCCTTATCCTGGGGTTGCCATTAAAAAGGCCCAGAAACAGCAGCCTCATGTCATGAGTCACAGAAGCGACTTTTAATTCCCAGAGGGAATTTTTGAAATGATTTAATGCTTAGAAGTTTACTTCTGTTCGGGGATGGGTAAAACTCCCTACTTTTGTGCTTTCAAAAATGTGCCATGCCAATTAGCTGCAGATGTGTTTGTAGGGTAAGAAGGATGCTACGAGAGTTTCCCCTGCTTTTCTTGGCTAGACCATTTCCTGAGAGCAAGCCCTGCAAAATGTCTGAGCCCTCATCCTCATGAATGTTGTGGTGGCCAAAATGGGCTGCACTTCTTTCTGATGTGTTTTTTGGGCAGTGTGACCCTTTGATGCTCTGTCTTGCTTCCCTTGCCATCCTTCTCAGTACTTGCCAGAGCTCCACTGGGCTGGCTGCCTGTTTGCTGGAGCTGGATGTTTGCAGCAAGGTTGGGAGTGTCTTAAATGCTTTTAATAGTGGGGTGGCCACTACTAAATAAAAATAGTCTTCTTAAATGAAAATATATATTCATGCCTTAGCTTGTGGGGAGCTGCTAAGTTTCAGGGAATCACATTTTCTGCCAGCATAACTTCACTGGAGTCAACGCAACACCTTCTCCTAAAAAAGCCTGTGTGGAGGGGATTGCATCCATCAGCAGGGTTGGAACTACTTGGAAATAAGAACACAGACTTCTTTTATATCATAGTAAAAAGTGTGCTTCTGTATGACTTATTATACGTTTTTTATGTTCAAGTTGACACCACTTGCATTCCTTATGTGCTTTTCTCAATTACAATCTTAAACACTTGTATAATTTTAAGCACCTGGAGAGCTTGACTGGCTTCGCTGATGCTGCTTCTGTTTAACCTGATGCCAGGGTTATGTTGCAGTATATCCTCCATTCTCGCCAGGTAAAACTACTGGTTTTGATGCAAGCATGTTTTGTCTGTTATTTCTCTTGAGGTTTTATCTTCTGAGGTGATTCTCTGAACTAAACATTGCTCTAAGGTCTTCTCCATGCTTTTGGAAGATAACATCCATCTTGTTGGGACTTGCTGCTTAAACCGTGTGGCAATGAAGGGCCATTTGACTCGCCAGCCTGCCTTAGGCCTGCTGTGATCCTTCAATACCTTGGTTGACAAAGCAGGACCTGTGGCTTCCAGGGTCTGTGCTGCTCTGCAGAGACAGTGGATTCTTAACTGGAGGAAAGCAGGGACAGGTGAGATGGGAATTCAGTGTCTTGGAACTGAGGACAGTGGGCTGGATAACCTCCAGAAATATGGCTCTGAGTATAGCCAACCATTACAGGAGAAGGTTGCTGAATGTGGCTCCCCCTCTTCCTCTGACCAGTGGGTCGGTGCTCACCCCTCCCTGAGGTCAGGGTAGGCTCCCCTTGCTCCCCTGCAGGCTGCATCCACCTGGCTGAGCTCAGTCATGGGCAAAGCTCACTCCTGGGGAGGGGTGAGGTGGACATGAAACCTTGCTCAGCCTTTCTTCAGCCAGCATCTCCTATCACAAGGAAAGATGACAAATTGTTTGTTAAATTATTTAAGATACTACTGACTGGTTATGAATTATTAAAGTGTTTATTACTTACCATTTGGATGGCAACTCAGAGCAGAAAATCACAAGCCTTTCAAGAAACCTGAGGCCAGACATAGCGTGCCAGACATGCTGGGGACTCGGGGGTGAGCCGAGGTGGTGGGCGCAGCAGCATCTGGTGTGAGAAAAGGCACGGCTGGAGCCTGGAGCGTGCCACAGCCTGCACTGCTGCAGATGGCTTTGCCACTGGTGCTGCAGTCTCACAACCTCCTGCCACTCCTCCCAGTCCTATTTTTATTTCATATTTGCATGATGGCAGTGCTGTACAATGCGCCATATAACTTAAAACAGAGACAGTCCTTGTCTCAGTGGTTTTCTCCCTATTACTGCAATTTTCTTATTAATGAAACTATCTTTAGGTAGGAGAGGACATCACTAAAGCAAGAATATGCTAGTTCTCATCAGCAAGTGTATATGTTTGTTTGTGGTTTTGCTCTGTTAAAGATATTAGAAATTTTTTACACCGGCCTTTTTTCCCCCTCCTTTTCACCTCCCTCGCGTTTGGGTTTTTTTGCTTTCTGTTTTAATTTTCCCTTTTCTTGAAACTGTAACCATGTGCCCATCATTAAGACTTCTGTTCAATGCATACTTACCCTTTGTGGTCACCATTCACGAATCCGGAGGTTACTGATCAAAGAAAGAGTGTACCTTATCTTCCAATGTTATTTTGAGGAAGACAAAGCAAGGAGATAAGCATAGTTTGGACATGCAGCTCTGCTTAACAATACCTCCACATCAGAGTCAGGATTGGGCATGTGGTTAAAATACAACTAGTTGGAGCAAAAATTCTGCTACTGGGTTCTGACCACATAACATGGCTGCTAAAAAATGACATTACCCTTTGGGTTTGATTTGCAGACATAGATATATCACGGCATCCAAAATCCACAGGGTAGCCAGAGATTGCTGGAAATCTCTGAAACTGTTTGTGAAAACAGTCAGCTGAATATGTTTGTCCTTGAAATGCACTGTTTCTTATTTAGTATCGTGTGTTCATTTTTCCTCCCTTGCAAACATTTCAGTCATTCAGCCCAGGAACTGATTAAACCACCCAGTAAACACAGTACAGATGTCAAAGTGAAAAATTCACAAGCTATTCATAACAAGCCATCTGCTGAAAATAATTTGTCTAAATTATTTGGGGAAAGTTTACGAAGTAATGAAAATGCTCAGAGATATTTGGGAAGATTCTAATTACCAAAAATCAAGAGAAGGCCTAATGATATGTTTTGGATACAACTGAAATCTTTACAGCTCATTGCCGGATTTGGGATAATAAATGCTCTCTGGCCTGCCATGCTAAGTACTGTCTGCTCAGATTTGAAGCACATAAACCTGTTTCACATTCATGATTACCCTACAAGAACGTGCAGTTTGGGCGTAGTCCGTGGTCTGACTTATATTCCTAGGACAATAAACGGCTGAAACTCTCACTCAGGCTATATTTGGACTATATTGGAAATCCAACCTTCAGAAACTCAAGCCATCCAAACAGTAAAAAGAAAAGTCATACCAACCTTTGCAGACCTTGCTCAAGTAAAGGCATACCTAACCTGAAACAATTTTTTATCACAGTTTCTTTGGTTGTTCAAACTGCTTCTGTTGTGCATTATTCTGGTTTTCAGAGCTCCTGCTGAGTCCTGAAGATGGGCTCTTTCATCTGCCATGGCTCCAGGAGCATCTCTTCTTTGCCTTTCTCCATTCTCTGCATTTCTTCTTTGCTTTAGTTTACACACCAGTGCTTTGACAGGCACCTGAGCTGGCTAAAGTGTTTTTTGTGTGTGAAATTTGGATTTGGGCCCCTGGGAGTTGTGTTTGCTGGTAGATCAGAGATCTCACCTTTAAACCACAAGCAATTTCCTGAAGAAGGCTTAAAGTGAAATAAAAAAGAAGGGGAAAAGATTAGTATCTTCAGGGGACATTTTCCAGCACATCGCTTAAATCCTCCTCCCCAGCCTACAGGCTGAGTAAAGGTTAATCCTACAGCATCTAAAATCCCATACAATCCACACTCCCTCAATGTACACATTTCCAGGAGGAATTCCTCTGACTGAGCATACTTGGCAGTCACACAGAAAAGTATCTCAGAGCTTAATGGCCACAAGTCAGTGGATATCTAGGTCCATCAATCTCCAGTGGATATAAAAGTCACACTGGGACATAGATGCTGGGCACAAGCGGGATGGGGGCTTTCTTTGTGAGTGAACCATGTGCACTAAGAAGAAAGACCTCTTCTAAAGCCCAGACCAAGAAGTAGTTGTCACAGCCTTCGCTCTGGGATTAATGAGACTAGGGTCAAACAGATAGGTAGGTACTTAATGAATTTTTCAGTAGATGTTACATCTGAAGTGTGTGTTTACTGAATTGTTCCCATGTCCTGTTTCTTCTTTTCTTTGGAAACTGTCAGTATAAATATTCTATACAGACTGAAAAGTCTGTGAGTACAGCTGGTTGCTGAACTTCACCAGTGAACACAGGGAAATTTGTTTTATGTTTGCAGTCAGAACTCATTTTCCATTTTTAAGTGACTTCCAATATTGAACTCCCAATTAGCTACTTTTAAATAGAGATGAGCTAATGCATTGTCCAGCTGCTCTTGCCACTATCCTGTGTTCGTCGATAGTTGCCCATCTGCTCTTTACCAGCTTAAAAATAAACATCCACTAGTAAAATAAAAACATGTTCATTTAGAGTATTATCCTGATGCTACACAATTCAGTGTTTTCCATCTAAAAGTTCATTGCATTCTATAAAAAAACACGAAAAAAGTGCAGTAGCTTGTCTTACCAGAGGGACAAACTGAACTCATTGTATGAAAATACACCGTAAAATGTTGCTGCCAAATAAAAGAGCTTCAAAACTGGCATTAGCCTTCTCTTTATCTTTTGCCTTTTATTAGTGTAGTCTAACAGCCAGACCCACGAAGTTATTTGACTGTCAGACTCTCATTGATTACAACAGGAGTAAAGCACCTAGGTATATTATAAAAGTTTGGTCTGAGTGTCTCCAGCCTTGCACTGCGCGTAACCCATGAGCTTCGGCACATGGTCTCACTCTTAGCCTGGCCAGCTTTGACTAGTGCCGTACACTGCATTTCCGATGGGAAAACGATGGGAAAACGGGGACCACGGCTGCAGATCTTCGGGTAGAGCCTCCCGTACGTTTCCCCGGCGGTGGGGCTGGGCGATCGCGGACCCCACCACGGAGCAAGTCAGCGACTGCAGAGAGCTCGGGCTCGTTCCGGAGGCAGAAACCAGGGACACGAACCGAAAGCACACCGTGTGGTCCCGGCGATGCTCCCGGGCAGCGTGGCGGTCTCGTCGGGAACATCTCCCTGCAGCGCCAGTGACCCCCGAGCGGAGGGGCCGCTTTTGTCCCCATCGCGGCGGGTTTGCCGGCCGAGGGGGGGGGTGGCGGGGCCGGAGGGGGGTCCCGGCAGCGGCTGCCGGCAGTTCATCCCCCGGCCCCGGAGCTCGGCGGGGTTCGCGGGGCAAGAGCGGCACCCAGCGGCATCCAGAGCCCCGCGCCGCAGGCTGCGGGACAGCGCCGGGAGCACCGCGGGATGGTGTGGGGTTTGTGTGTGGCCGGGGACCTGCGAGAGAGGGGCACAAACTTCTTAGCAGGGCCTGTTGTGATAGGACAAGGGGTAATGGTTTTAAACAGAAAGAGGGCAGATTTAGATTGAATATAAGAAAGAAGTAAGTTTTTTGCGGTACGGGTGGTGAGACGCTGGCACAGGTGGCCCGGAATGGTCGTGGATGCTCAGTCCCTGGAAACATTCAGGGTCAGGTTGGACAGGGCTCTGAACAACCTGATCTAGTTGAAGATGTCCCTGATCATTGCAGGGGGTGTTGGAACTAGATGATCTCAAAAGGTTCTTTCCATCCCAAACAATTCTGTGATAGTAGGGTTTTTTAATTCTATGATTCTATGACTCCTAGCCCTGGGAAGGCCCGGAAAACTGGTTGGTTTGGGTTTTTTTGTGTGTGTGTGTTTGTTTGTTTGTTTTTAATAAAACACACACACACACACACACACACATACACACACACACACGGACTGGCAGAAGCCTGAGGAAGCCAGAGGGAGGGTCTGGGCTTGCTGCTGCTGTGCTGAGGGCAGGGTGAGAAAGGGACCTACAGGCTTTGGGACCTTTCTCTTGCTGTTACAAATATCAGGGAACATGGTTTCTCCATGCAATAGTTTTGTCCTGAGGGAATCCTCCCAAGAGGGAGCCAGTGGTGCTTCAGGGCTGGATTGCATGAGGCAAATCTCAACTTTCACTGCCAAGGAGAGAAATGGAAGAGGAGGCGAAAATCTGACAGACTTAACTCCAATCCCAGTCAGTGGCATTTCAGTGGAATTGCTGTGGGTTGGGAGTACTGCACTTAAGAACAGATTTTTTTGGCAAAAATAATTTAATCCACTGCTTTAGAGTAAGAAACATCACACTCATCATGCCTAGCATGATCTGCATGCTTGTGTGAACCAGCCCCAACACAGCAAGTACAGGTAGTGTCTGCAGCCATGGGAGCCTGTGGACCACCAAGCACAGCCAGGAGAGAGCAAAGTGAAGAGCTGGAGCCAGCCCCTCCCTCACCTTGCTCCTCTGGGTCTCATCCAGAAACAGTACCAGGCTCTGCCAAGCTTTGCTCCAGCTGAATTCCTAATGCAAGTGAATCTTAACTCTACCCCTGTTTAGGGTGTTGAACATTGCTGTCTTTGTAAGAAGAAACTGTTGATAAGGATGATCCAACTGTGGGTTTGGAAACATGATAAATAAATGGTGCTCAAATGGCTGCACTTCAGTAGAAGTGATGTTTGGTGGAAAACAAAATATTAAGAAAAAAACTGTATTTATTATTGCTTTTAATCTTTTTAGCAGGATTGCAGACTGGGCAGACAATCTACTTTTCTTGTGGTGTAAAAGAATCCTCCTAAATGAATAAAATATGGGATATGTTAGAGCTCAGCTTAAAAACTAGAAAAAAAGAGGAAAGAAAAAAGCAGAAAGAACACAGGCAAGTCCCCATCTCAGCTCTCATTGCCATCTGAGAATCTGTGGTTGAGATCCTATGAAAGAACAACCCCTGGTGGGACAAGAATTAAAATTAGAAGAAGAAGAAAAAAACCTGAAATACAAAGTGACCCATGAAACCTAGCCCAGAAAGAAGAAGGGCCACTAGAGGAAATGAAGTTAAGGATATGTTTGGAGGGAGTTTGTTTTCTCAAAGCCTTCCGTTTCACTGCAGCTGATTTAAAGCAAGGGTTGTGTTTCAGCAGCAGCAGTTGTAGGAGTGCAAGAGGGGATCCTGCTGCCTTGGCCTCTGCTGGCACACCCCACACAGAGTTGTTTCTGGGATTGGGCTCAGAAGCTGTCCATGGGACCAGACCTGGAGGAAAAGCTCCCTTTTCCCTCCAGGGGACCAAGTGATGCTGCAAAGGGGCATAAAAGGTGTCCCTCAGCCTGGCTGCAGACAAACATGTGAGTTTGTTGCCCAGCAGTTTTCTCCAGTTGCAG
Source organism: Corapipo altera (assembly GCF_003945725.1). NCBI lineage: Eukaryota > Metazoa > Chordata > Aves > Passeriformes > Pipridae > Corapipo > Corapipo altera. Next base: position 20,618,580 of record NW_020884880.1, read on the forward strand.
AAATGGTCAGCAGTGATGCAGACCTGTGCCCACCAGCACAGGGATTTGAATAGTGCAAGAACTGAACCAGATTTTGTGTGCTAAGGAACCAGTGCCATGCCATCAAACCCTTTCACATGGTAAATGCCTATTTGCTTATTTTATTTACTTCTTTACCCCTAACAGGAGCACTTTTCATCTCATAGTGCTTCTCCAAATGGCCCACATATGTGCTGTTCTCAACTTTTGGGCATGGTTTGGATGCCCATTACAGACCTGCTCTCCTTGGGGCAATCCCACTCCAGCCAGTGAAGCCTCGCTCCTCCACACTCTCCCAGTATTACATTCTCGTTAAGCACAAAACATTTCTATTCTGTCCCCACACTGAGAAATTCTATGGGGACCATGGCATAAACAAATGACCCCCGGAGATTTTGTAACTCTTTGCTGGGTCAGGAAGCTTGGATTGATGGTCCTGCACTGGCAGGTGGATGAAGTTACGATGGTGCCCACTGCTCCAACTTTCCCAGTTGATGGCAGGAGGAGCCACCTTTGTCTCCCACAGGCCCAGCCTCCAGCCCTCCTCAGGGGTTTCATGGGGGTCCATGATGTCCAGTGATGTCAGCTGGAGGTTGTTGACACTGTTAGCCAAACACATTTCAAGGGATAGTTTAAATAATAGATAAATTATGGGTAAGTTTCTGCTTAGCAAGGATCTTTACACTTGAAATATTTGTACTAACCATGTCTGAAAATAGTGGTGTGGACAGGGAAAAATAAATTACACTGTCAAAAGCTGAGCTGAGTAAATGCTGCAGCGGGGATGTTTCAAGTTCATTAGCTCTTTACAAAGCCATACTTATACTGATTCGAATAGAAAAATATCTCCAGTGAAGGGGTGCAAATCTGCCATCATGGTCCAGGGACTGAAGAGCCTGGTAGTCCCTTGCTGTGGTGCAGGTGCCTGGGTGCTGAGCTGCACTTCGGAACACAACGTCTAACTGCACGTCATGGCTGAGGACACTTTATTGCTTTCTGTCAACACCACAGCACCGAGATGGGAAGTAATATGTGCTTCTAGTGATGTGATCCCTCAGACAGCATTTTAAATCAAACTTCTGTCTGTGGGGAGGCATGAAAGATCCCGTGACACCATTTTTATTTCAGGAAGAATAAAGGCATTCATCTCCACAACATTGGATAGATTCACTGCCTTATCCCAGTAGGGCATCTTCACATAAACAGCTGAATTAAACTGCAGTCTGGAATAGCAGTCAGTGGTAGGAAACTCAGGCGCTAATTTTGCTTCTTCACTGAAACTATCTGTGTTTTATCGCTCTGAAGGAGGGTGGCCAGCAGTTTGTGCTATGACTTCCAAATAATGGTACCATTTTTCCTTGGACTGCAGGGTCATTTTTGTTTGAATGCTGATGGTTGGTATTTACAGTTTCAAGCCCATTCGAGGCCAGGAGTGTGAGAAGAAAATCAAAAGCAAGTTCCAACCCCTATTTTCAAGGAATCTGGCTGAGCTGTGGAGGTTGATTTGCAGTTTAAAATCTTTAAAATGCAGTTTTAGTTCTAAAAGAACAATGATTGCACTAAGACAGCCAAAAGAAAAACGGTGATAACATTTTTAATACCAATGGGGACAGCTGATTTGAATTAAGGTTTTTCTCTCAAGGGGGAGACAGCAGCCCTTATAAGGGCTACAACTCTGCCGTGGTGGAGCTTTTCATGACCATCCATAGTCACAAACTTCCTGAATGCCATGTAAGCTTTGAAAACACTATTCCAGTTTTACAGATTTGTGACTTGGCCTGGGAGCACTCCCTGCTGAGAGCACTCAGCAATCCTGCAGTTGAGCCAGTACTGCAACTTGTGGGAATCACTCCCATGCTGTTCTCACCTTCTTTGCCCTACACCAGTGTCCTCCAGGCTGGATGTCACCCCCTACCCCTTGAGCTGATGAGAGCCCTTAGATGGATGTTCATGCACTGATGAACACCAGCCCAGCCTTCATTTGAGTGAGGGCAGAAGAAACAGAAAGCTTCTCCGGTCTTTGGGCTGAGTTCATTCTCCAAGCAGCAGAAAATAAGGAGAAAAAAAATCAGGGTGAGGGGTAGAAAGCAAAGTCAATGCAGGATAGAGATATGTATACTCACCACAGTCTATGGTGTACTTAAATAACATAACAAGGATTTTAAAAATTCAGTCTTGATTCTTTTATTTTAAAAGTAAGTATCACTTGTGAATATACAGCTGGATGAGTTAATAATTTGGTGTTATTTTTAGACCTTTTTTGTGTAATTTGAAAGTTGCTTCAGCCTCAGTAGGTCTAACAACCCAAGAGGCCAGGGAAATGCCTTTTCCTTGTATCTTTTCTCCTTTTTACATTTTGCATTGGTCTGATTTTTTGTGGGGTCAGTTTGCATTACTGTTGGTTTGGATCTGGATGTGTGCATCACTGGATTGTAAAGATGCAAAGCTGCAAAGGCACAATTCACAGAACATCACTGCTTTGTAAAGCATACATTTAAGAACCACTTTGAGTTTTTTCATCTCACCTTTTCACAGACTCAACAATTTTCTTTGTCATTGACAGCAACTGGGGATAAAATCACTATGTGAAATGCTTACAAAAGGACCTGCCTGCCCTTTGCAGAGTTTCCAATACAGCATCTGGCTGCCAGCAAGTCAGACTACCTGGGTAAGGGGAGAACCCTGCTCCATTTAACCTCTTCTCCCTCTTCCCAAGCAACGCTACTGGAGAGACACAGAAGTTTAGCATCTCTCACCACGGATATTTATGCGACATATTCCCTCTCCTTTTTTCCAGAAAGCCTCATCCCTCTCTCCCCACGACTAGGAGCAGAAGTCCAACCCTGGGGCATCCATCCTACAGAAACTGCACCTTGCCAGAGACAAGTACTGCAGATGGCTGCAGCTGCTCAAGCCAACTGGGACAGCAGCCGCCAGCCCCCACACAGCAGCCCCGCGGCTCAGGTGTCCTCAGGAAGGAGAGAATTAGTGAGGACTTTAATGCTGGATTAGGCTGCCCCAGGTTTTCTCTTTTTCTCCTACCACCAGCTCAGCCCATGGAAGCGGGTGGTCTCCGGTGTGGGTTACAGCCTGGGACAGCCCCTCAGCATGGCATGTCCTCTCCCTGACCCACAGCCCTGCTTCGTCCTGGGGTGTCCTGAGGGCACAGGGATGGGAGCTGCTAGAGTTACAACTTACAACTTACCCTGTCCTCTGCTGTGTAAAGCCTGCAGCTGAAATGGAGCATTTTGCAAAGGGCTTCTCTCCTCTCTGTCTTATTCAAAACCCATACACCAGAACATGGGTAGAGCCCCTTGCACAGACAAAATGTTCTCCCCTGTGTTTTTAGGCATTCCCTTTCTCCACAAAACCTTAGGAATATTCCACCAAGCTGCAGAGAAATCTCTAGCCATCATAGCAGACTTTAATGGCCCTTAAGTCCTGGAGGACTGAGCAACCCAGTGCTGTGGCCTTGCTCACACTGCAGGGAGGAACTCACCATTCCCCCTGTGGTCAGAGCTGCAACCATTAATGTAACTACTGGGAAACTGGAGTTGACATGACTTGTTGAGTGGTAGTTGGTAAGCTTCCTGGCTGAATTTGGACAGCCTGCCTGGCTGCCCTTCCACAGCAGTCATGTGGAAAGCCGTGGAGAAATCAGGCTATTGCAATAATGCCATTTTTCTGAAAAGCTAGTTCTGTGGCTGAATGAGCTCATGTGGGTTCAGGACAAAAACCCCATAGTCATGCAACACAGAAATAAGAATTAAAAAAGATCTCATATGTGATTTTTCCCTGGGACTTAGAGATTTGCCAAAACCACTGTGTGCTGAAAACCAAGAGGAAATCACTTTGCATTTACCCCGTTTCTCATCTTTCCTTGAACATCTGCTACTCGTTGTTGCTAGAGGGAGGTTTGGGAAGAGGATACACACCAGATCTGACCCACTGTCATAATTCTTTTACTTTCTGCTATATAGTGTTCATTTTTTAACCCCAGTTGACTTTGAACAGCTCAGCCAGGCTCATCTGCCACTCTTCTTGGGAGCTGCTCTTTGCTTTCTGAGAATACCCAGCTGAGTCGTCCTGATAGTTCATCAGTATTTCCCAAAGGGTAATTAAAAAGCTTTTGGTAAAATATGTCAGGTCTGTTTTGCTGGAGTGAACACATCTTGGAGGCAATAATTTGTTACGAATATTCCATGTCAAAAAGCCAGAGCATGATGACCCTGCTTTGGCTCTCAATTCTAGTAGAGATGCCAGGTCCTGAGGAATTGTATCTCGAAAGAGCAGGTTCATCCACTGTTTTTTGGTCTCAGGTAACCAGTGCTGTTGTCTCATTGAGGGATTAGCAGCATAATTGACAAACCAGGAGGAATCCAACTGGTGACTGCTCTTTGTAGACACAACCTTGGAACACAAACCTCTGGCCCCAGGGATTTGCTTTTCATTTGCTGCTCTACAAGTGCAAACAGTTCAGTAGGGAAACTGCACTCAGGCTGAAGGCTGCTGACCCTCCTCCTGCTCGAAGTGTGAGGCAGCAGGAGCCTGCAAATCATGGTTGTAATATATCAAGTGACTAAACTCCATCTGCCACAGCAAGAACCATGCTTCATGCTGCACCACTTGGCTGATGGTATATGAAATTTCTCAAGTAGAGCTGAAGCAAAACTCACATTTTGCGAAGCTGGTGGAGCTTAAGAAGTTAATGCAAAAATGCCACAAGTAATCACTCTTTTTCACAAGAAATGTTTTGAAGTAAGCCCAGTTAATCAACCATTTTACAAAATGCAGGTCAGGATGGTGTGGGTGCATTAAACCTGCGATCTCAGAATGTTACCTCACCTCCAGTGGGTCATGTAGGATGTTTTGGAGTGGTGGCCCATGAACACCCTTTTAGACTGTGAGCAGGGGTACCTGCTGCCTGGAGACACCTTACACGTTTGAAGATACCAGTGGCCATGAATTTCCTTGTGCTCAACCAGGAGTTCAAAGAGCTGATGCAACACCTTATGTCTTCAGGTGTTGGCATTTGGCACCACTGGCCAGGCTGACACAGTCTCCTACAAAAATTTTTTCATCAGTTTGCATGAGATTCCCATCTGGGACAAGGAAACTTTCTACTATAAGGACTGGGTTTTAATCTTTTTTATTTTTAAGCAGCTCTTTGATTTATTTGCTCATCTAAAGTTTTTTTATGATCCTGAGGGAAATCCCACCTCAGATGACAGATTCTGGTATTGCAGATGAAGCAAAAAACCAGTAAAATGACATGTACCAGGTTTCCCACACATCATTACAGAGGAAGCCATGTTTCCAGAATAGATTTACAATGTACAGAAGAAGAAAAATGCAGAAATAATGAACATTTTAAAGAAGAGAATGTGCCTGTTTATTTCTTCTGATGTAAAGAAAAAGCAATATTATTCCGAACATGCCATTTCAGAGTGATTTTCTAGTATTAACATTATGGATTTTAAAAAAGTATCCACTATATTGTTGATATATAAAATATTATATTTATATGGAAAGCACATAAGGACATTATCAATGTAATAAAAGCATTTAGTTGAAAAGCAGAACAAATCAATCCTGTGCCTATCAGCTACAAATTCAGTTCTAACTTGTCAGCTTCTGCACTGTTTTTAATTCTTATTTTCTACTACCTCTTCTAATACAAGATAATTTTTATGTACTTACTTTCATGATCAACTATGCAGCACTTCCTTCAGTTTTGCACAATGTCAGGAGAGGATGGAAACAGTTGTGTAGGATGCAAAAGTGGAGCCAAGGTCTTGTTGAGGGTGAAATGGGTTTGTGTAGGGGGGCTGAGGCCTGGCAGGAGTAAGGGAAAGGGGAAATTCAACAAGACCCCCATGCATCCATCCAGGACATTAGCTGATGGCAGGACAGCTTGTGCAAAGTGTGTGCACAGAGCTACCTGTGGCTCCTGGAAAATGCTAGTTTTTTGTGTGACCACCACCACCTCTCTCTGTGCCACAGTTAAATGGCTGGTGGCTGGGTGGACTGGTACAGAGATGACTGGCTTTGAAATCCTCCACTGCGCTTTATAAGGAAGGATCCCAGGGATGCAGGATGCAGGAGGAGGGCTGAGGCGCAGGCAAGCTAGAAGGAAACACTGGGAAAAGGACAGTGAGAACTTTATAGGATAAAAGCAGGGGACAAGGACGAAGTGAGGGCACAGCAAAATGCTAAAGACAAAGTGCTGTATTTCAGGCAATTAGAATAATCATTCACATCTCAGAAATGCCACGGTTTTATTTAATATGTCATTTTTTTCTCCTTTTGCCCCCAGACCTGGAGAGGAGGGAGCAGCTGCAAGGCATCCCCAAAACCCCGGATACCCCCCTCTCACCTCTGCAGAATAAATGTGTTATTGGAGGTTTGCTTGCAGCATTTGCACTTTACCAGCTCCTGCATCTGCAGGCACTGGCCAGGGCATGAAGCAGATTTGGGATGCTCTGAGCTGAAAGCACATAAGGACTGGTTTTGCTGCACTATCACATTTTCCTGCTGCAATAAAAATCAAACCATTGAGTAAAATGTTCCCAATAGGAAGCATGAAAATGTGCAAATGGAAAACACAGGAAAGGCTTTTGTTACTGTGGTAGTCCTGTACATGCTGGTGAATGATGAAATATAGAGACTTCTGCAACATTCATAAATGTAGACTGCCAAGGCAGGCTGGCAGAGGCAGAGGATGGTCTATGGGACACTTTGGTTGAACACAGAGGGTGGCCTGTGCCCTCCTCAGTGCACCAAAAGGAAAGAGGAGGCAAAGCATGAGTCCCGACTCATACCTGCACAGAGCACACACACACTAAAATATTCCTTAAAATTTTCAGATGTTATTTGATCAGGGGAAAAGCTAAGGAGGATGGAAGGATTTCTCACCAGTTGGGAAAAATGAGACCATAATTGCAAAGACATGAAGGCATCCTCTGCCTTCCCCGCTCCGGGTCTCGAGTTCCCAGCATGAAATACGCTGCATCATTCTATTGTGATTTGAACAAAATCAGACGGAGCAGCACAGCCATGTGGGTTAGCCACGGAAAATCAACACTTGTGGGCTCATGAAAGGAAAACTCTGGGTACCTCCCTGCACCTACCTGGTATGGAGTGGTGCTCAAGCACCCCAAAATCAATGTGGTTCTGGCAGGACCCCCAGTGGAGCAGGTTGGCCCCTTGAGGCAACTGCAGCAAGGAGCCAGGGATGGAGCCCTGGGTGCCCGCCACTGCTTTTCCCCAGGCAAGGAAGGAGCCGGGTGCAGGCGGCAGGAAGGTGGACGGGGAGGGATAAAAAGGAAGAACCCCCTGATCAGAGGCCACAGCTGATGGCCGTGCCCAGGGTGTACGCCCTGGCTGCCTCTGGTCCGGAAACGCCGTCGTGAGGCCCAGCGAGGGTGAGCTACGCGAGGAGAAAAGCAGCCCCAGAGCATGTCTAAGGTCATGACACTTGACCTTTTCATTTCTTTTCGTTTTTGAAACCTGATTACGTCTATTTTTAGGCCCGTGCTTGGGGAAGGAGGGGGGCAGGAGTGGCCTGACCCTGCCTGATGGCGCAGCTCCGCTGTATTCCCTACTCTGCGCCTGTGCCTGTTTGTACATTGCAGTAATGGCCCCATGTGTCCAAGCACACTTGGAATCACTGGGTGGGTTTGGTACCAGGGTGCTTTCACCACTCCAAATCCCCTGCAGACTGAGGTCCGCCCCATCTGGACGAGGAGCATGTGGTACAGCTGGTTTGGACAGGAAGCCAAGCTCAGCAGTGAGCAGCTTCCAAGGGCATTCGCTCTGGGTGGCCGGGGAAGACAAGGTTTGGTGCAAAGGAGAGTGGCTGCTTGTCCGTTCTGAATTGGGATAACCCTGTGGATGCTGTTGGTGAGTGGTGGATTGCCAGGAAGGTGCAGGAGTGGAGGAGGGACTTGGGCATGTCAGAGGCAGAACAAAGAAATTACCAATTTTGAGAATGAGTATTGTAATCCGGTGTAGACTCTGGATTTTTCTATTTAAGACAGGCAAAATCACAGTTGAAGAAACAAGGAAAAGGGGGTGAAATAATCATGGGTGATGATAGCAAAGCTGGCTCCCAATACAACAGCCCCTTCACCAAGCATAATGTCTATTTTGTTTTACCATTTTAGGTTATCTGAGCAATAAGAAAACAACAAAAAAACCCCATAACCTTCTGGCAGACTGTTTTGCCAGACAGATGCTGATTTTCTCCCACTCCAGCTACCCAACTTCCAGAAGTGCAATGGGGGAAAGCCAGGAGCTGAGCCGAACCTGTAGTGTAGGAGGTGTTCCCAGGTGGGGTTGGGCTCTCCCTCTCTCCCCAGGACCTGGTGAGTGGGTGTTACTTCGCCCAGTGTAAGTTTTGCATCCTACCTTTCCCACAGCTCTGGCCAAAACCAAACTCATTCTCTCTCTCTCTACCTCTCTCTCTTTCTCTCCTTCTCTCTCTTTTGTTTTAAAGCAAAGGTTATTCTGCCCACCCAGGGCCTGACTTCTTTCACATCACCCATGCAGCAGCATCTCACAAACATATTCAACAAAATAAAATATTGGGGGTCTCTATGCCAATATGATATTTACACATTATTTCATACACCAAACACACACACACACACATACAGAGAGAGAGAGAGAGTGCTTTCTGCTTTGTGTTTTTTCTTTAAAAGGCCCAGGGTATGGTCAACCAATTCTCTTGGCTGCTTAGCAACAGGCAATTGAGCCTGCCTATCAATTCTCAGTTTATAATAACCTGAGGCAGACCTAGATTTTTGTTTTCCCTTGAGCTTTTGTCTTCCCTTCCCTCTATAATAAATACCAGAAATGTAGGGGCAGCATGTGTCAGAAATCCCCCAGTGGAATATCTTTCATCGTGCTGGCGGGGCTGCTTCTCTAGCAGGATAAAACTCTAGGTCCCACACGCCCTACTCTCCTTTGTTAAAACATTTGAGAGATTCGTTCTGCATTAGACCACACCTTGTAGTAGACTTATCTTTAAAGTAGATAAGTAAAAAATAGAAATTTTCTATATTGTATTAAAAAGAAGACCCAAAGAGTTCACCTCGATAGACTGAATGCAACCCTGAAGATACCCTGAATATCTCTGTCTTTGAATGTGCTATAAAAAAAGACAGAATATAATTAATTTTACTGGCTAATACATCACTAAACAGCACATCCTGCACTGCAACTCAAGGGGCTGGAGCTGAGGGGCCTGGCCATGCTCTTGGGGGGAAATGGCAGTGACAGTGCATGGAGAGGTTGGGAGCACAGTGCTGTGCCTTAGCGAGCACCAAGGAGCTGCTGCCTCCCGTTGGAGGAGGGCAGCATGTGTTAATGATGAAGAGGCGGGTATTCAGCCCATCCTGAGAGGTGCTCAATGGGCAGTGGGCAGGGCACGGTGGGGTCTCTGTGGCCAACTTTGCTGTAACAGCACGCTTCCTCTGAAACACTTTTGTTCTCCACCGCAGCACCATAGGGATGCTGCTTGCTGACTTTACTGCCCTTACTCTGGAAGGAAAAGCAACCTGTAAGGCCTGGAGATAAGGCAAACCTACGGAGATAAGAAGAGAGCAAATGGGAGAAGCCTTCTCACTCACCTCCGGCCCCGAGCAGCCTCATCCATAGAGCTTAGGGCAGCTTCAGGCTGGTATGGTCTTTTTAGATGTGACCCCTCCGTACCAGGTTGACCACAATTCTCATAGTTATCCTGTATCAAATCTAAGCATTTCCATTATAAGAAGCATTTTCAGGAGACTGACATGTTTTTTACAAGCAGGTGAGCAGGAGTAGCCGGGCCACCCCACATGTCCTGGATCACTCTGGCAAGGGATTGGCATCCCTGGTGCTGGTCCACAGCCTCCAGACTCACCACACCTCTCGTGTTCACAGAGCGTGGTGCAAAGCTGCCACCTGCAGCCCTCCTGCCCACAGCTGTGCTGTGCTCCCCACCCTCCACTGTAGGTATGCCACAGGACCAAGTGCTGTTTCACCCCCAAGCTCATGACATGAAGGATGGTCAGAAACCACCAGCAAGGCCTTTGCTTTCTTGTTCTTTCTTTGCGGATCAGAGGGTTCTTCAAATGCTAGTTCATGCTGATTCTGGAGATGGCACAGATGATGGGGATGGAGAATCCAATAGCATGCATGTGTCTCCTCTCATAAGGACCAGACATTAGAACATTCCCCTTACAGCATGAGAGGAGGTCATGCTGGGGAAGGAGAACAGGGGGTCCCCATGGTCCTAGCGCAGCCTGTCTGCTCACACCCCTTCAGTCTGGGCTAGAGCCTGTGGGATTGTTCTGAGCTGCTGTATCACATAATACCATCACTCATCTTTTGTTTGCTGGAAATTTAGCAGAGGATCCAGCTTTTTAAAAGCAGAACATCTGGAAATGAAACATAGGCAGGGTATACATGGGGATGGGCATAGGTGTTCACTTAAGCAGAACTGAAGTTAATGGAAGCAGCATGTCACTGGGAATGCGAGTGGCCAGGACCTTTCTCCAAGAGGAATCCTACAGGAAAGCCACACTTCTGCACTATTAAAATGCAGTCAGGTGACTGTCAAGGTTCCCAACACCAGCGCCTGCCTTCACAGAGGGAGTTTTCAGGTGTGAAGTTTGTGGTACAGTAATCTCTTCAGACCTTTTTTACAGAGGGAGGGAAAAGTCACATTGCTTTTGTTGAAAGTTCAGTTAAAACTGTGCTGAAGAATGGACCAATCTATCTTCTCCCTGCATACCTTCTCCTATGCTCTGCCCTCCTGTTAGGACAGTAAAATTACAGGCCAAAACAAGCTCTACCTTTCAAGAAAAGATGTTAAGGGAAAAAAAATATTTTCCACAAAATCTGTGCTTTTGATCTGTTCATAGCGGGAATTAAAAAAATCTACAAAGAAATTCAGGACACTTGATGCACTATTGTTCAAACAGTGATTTCTGGATGCAAAGCATCCAACGAGGATTACAGAAATATTGAACTCCATTGCAATCTTTCAGGAAAGGGGAAATATTTTAAAACACATCAGCTGTGGTGTAAATGTGAAATCACTGAAGCTACACAAGGGCTTGTCATCTCAAAAGTGACAGCATTATAAGTGTACATTTAGGTTACAGCAACTCTGGTGCAATTCTCCAGTGGAAACTCACTTCTGCAACAGATATACACTTTTAAAAGTTTATTTATGGCTAAGAGTGTATGTTTAAGAAAACAGAACAAGAAAGGAAACAAAATAATGGAACAAATATTAAAACAAGAGGTTACACTATTTTAACACACTGGCTTTCTGACATTTTCCCAGATACACCCTTCCTATAGACCCTTGTACGTTTATGTAGCTGTACATCTGGTGCACAAGGTGGAATGAGACCCTTTCCCACAGTGAGGATGCAGCACTGGCAGAATTTGAGGAAAACAGCTTTGCTTTAACAAAAAACAATCAGCAACAACTACAAAGCCCAAACCAGAATAACACTGAAGATAGAAGAAACTTAACCGGGAGTGCAAACTGCTGAGAAAATGGCTCCAGTGTACAAGAAAATTATCCATACTGACACTGTGTGTGTTAAACTATTTATTATGCTCATGTACATGGTGATATACTAAGATTCTTGTTGGCAAAATGTCCATTCAAAATTAAATGTTAGCCTCACTACCAAGATTTTTGTGGTACCAAGTCACATTTGTAATAAACTTTATTAAATGTGATAAAATATTACACAGTTCAAACAGAGAAATCCAACAGGGAATTCATGTCCATTTTTTGTTAAACTAAGTAGCAGAGCTTTGTTGTTGGCATTAGAACAGCTCTGAGCTTTGCTGGAGATATGTTCTAGAAAATCTCCCCATAGTTCCTAATGAATAATTGAAGACAATATATAACTGAGATGCTTGTTTGCGAGCTCCAGAGCTAGATCCTAGAGGACCATTATATTAACTTGTAATAACATATGCTATGGTTAAAGTTATAGGACACAAAATTTCACCCTAAATATGCTCATCCTATAAAGAATAATCTCAAGATTATAACCCGGCTAGCAGCAGGTGTACAATGACTAATAAAGCAGAAAGGGAAACATTAGCAAAGCTTACAGCTACTCCAAGTTATTTTTCAGATATCCTCTATTTATGCCTCTTACCTACATATTCCATGACTCTAACAGTGCACCACGATGACAACGCTCAAATTCTCTGTTGCAGTTCTCCTCGTTTTCATGGTCCCCTTTCCCCCCCAGAAGCTAGGAACTGAGCAGGTCTTTCAAGTGTGTGGGGTCTGGGCGAGATCCTACCCATTTTAATTATTTATCATATGTGATCAGTGAGGATGCAATTTCTGCTCATGCCTCAGGGTGATGCTGAAAATGTTTCACAAATTTATTATCCAAGAAGAATTCAGCACAATAAGTTGTCTGCAAAATAAATTTGTAGAGAACGAAGTAATCATTAGGAAATCCAGCCCATTTAAGTGATTGCTAACTGCACCTAGGCTTCCATTAATCACCACGTAATTGTGTTTCACCTAATATTAACTCTGTCTTCAAGAAAGGCTGGTTTATCTTTGGAATAAATGAACATAATAAAAGAAGGGAACAATGAAGGAATGACAAAATCAGCATAAACTTTAAACTAAAAAAGAACAAGAGGAGTTACCAAATATCCCATGCCATGGGTGACTCAGTATTTGTATAGAATCTCTGCAGTCTACCACTGAGACGAGTAGCATGTGAGAACATATTGGAATGCAGGCAATTGTAATGCTGTGGTGGAGCATGAGGGTTTAAGACACAGTGTGACAGCGTGTACCCAGTGAAGTTTTTATTTTGACAGAAGCAGAAAGCAGTTCTGGAAACTCTGGTTTGTAATTTCTTGGCAAACTCTGTCACTATTGCAGCCAATGGTCCATGCTCACTGAAGGTGGAGCAGCCTTTGCCCATTGGCACTAATACTTGAAATGACAAACAGAGGAGAGGAAGGAGGAAGACAGATGTATTCAACACCCAATCCTTCCACACTCTCTTCTCAGCCACTTTTGAACACAAGACATTTAGAATAAACTTGCCTATGATTTGTACCTACCAAGTCCAACCTGATGAAGAAAAATGCAGGACACACGTACTTAGTCAGAACAGCAGTTCTCTTCTTTGAAAGAAGTTTCTAGTGCCAACCAGATATACAGATGTACCACACTCACTATACAGGCTTATACAGCTTTACTTGGGTGAAGGAGTATTTTTTCACAAGAGATTTTGTAAATAAAGACATAATTAAATTTCTCTTCTAAGAGAGACCTGTGAGCTGAGAAGGTCTGTTAGGACTTTTTGAAGACATCTGAAGATACCTATAATTGCAGTAAGGTCTCTATAGTTTTCAAAGGGCTGCTACCCAGCTAGGGATATGCTACTAGATTATAACTAGAAATCTCAGCTAGCACCTGCTCTTTAGATTTGCCACTCAGTGCCAGTCATGACAAACTGCATTAGAAAGGAGGTGGACAAAACCCCTAATTGTCAAGCTGAAGCAATCCTAAACCTGATTGTTCCTTTTCCTCATTTTTAAACTGGAGCATAAATTGTAGATGAAATGTGGCTCCTGCTAGAAGATTACAGTTTACGGGTTCTATACCCAGTAAAGATGGAAAGAATTGTACAGTAGTGAGGAAGATAAATATATATATATATGTGTGTATATGTAATAATTTTTTTTAAAGTCCTGACTTCAGCCAGGAGGGGCTTAGACCTTTAGGGTCCTTTGTCCCACCCCCTTTTCACCATCTCAAAATGAAGACAGGGAATCTTGAGCTCCAGCAGAGATTTCTGGCTAAAACCAGAACACACATATACTCCTCAATTTACAGCACAACTTATTTTCCCTCCAAAGTCCGTCATGCCAGGACAACAAAGACCTGAGCAATGAAAAAATGTTTGCAACTGTACACAGTTTTAAATTCTGGTTCATTAATTTGATTTTTCTTTTTTGAGGTAATACAGAGTGCAAGAGACCCAGGCATTCCAGGCATCATATAAATACTGACCAAGACAAGATTTCCTGTTGCTAAAACCTTTGTGAGCTGGTTAGTCACATCTAGATTAACACTCTGTGACCTTTACAGAAAGGTCTTGCAAGCTCAAAGATTAAACAGAGAGGAATGTGCATCTGATCATGCAATACGCTAATGGCCCTATGTTTAAATATCACCTGGCTGGAGGGATTGTCCATTTTGAAGACAGCAGCATCATCCTCCAAGAATCTTATTTGAAGTGTGCAAAACCACAGCAGAAAATTGGCTCAAAAAACCATAAGGCTCAAAAAACTCTGTCAGCACTGCTACAAACCCCCAGGGAGCACTTTTATTTCTGTGGAGTTTTTTTGTTTGTTTTGTGGTATGTTGGTTTGGTTTTTTTTTTCTCCTTTATTTTTTTGTTTGGTTGCTTTTTGTTCATTTGTTTTTGTTTTTAAGTGAGCAGGGCTCCTCAGACCACTCCACCAGAGAGGTTGCTGTGATCAGTTGTCCTCCCCTGGGGCTGCATAGGCAGTCTTGATGAAGACAACAGTGACTCACCCTCCACAGGTCTGCTTCTCTGAGACAGTATCACCTTCTCACATCCCTGCTAGCAGGGTGAGCCCCAAATCATACAATCTCTGAACAATGCCCTAGCTGCCAGTTGGTGAGAAAAATCAAAGTTAGATGTAGTGCTCCTTGTTAAGTACGTTCTAGCAATTTTAATCAGCTGTAAAATTGAGGGATTTGCATTTATTCAATTTTTTTAGCAATGTGTAGAAGTTACCACTCAGTCTCCATGGACTGTCTGAAATAAATGCGAGCTAAAAACAGGAGTTACCTATGACCTTGGATTATAACATATTCAAAAACACAGTCTATGGCTGTGACCCATTGACTCAATGAACTTGAAACATCCCACTAAAAAAAAAAAATTTCAGAGTAAGTTCCCAGGAGCATGACAAACGGATGGGTAAAATAACGTGTGGGTTGGACAGAGCACTATCAAGGAAATGCCTTGATCTTGAACTGTGGCTGCCAGATCACAGAGCGGTCTTGAGGGAGGACATCAGGTTCTCATCCGAGCGCTGCTTTTAGTAAATGGTCCCAGAATATCCCATTACAGAGAGAGGGTACATGCAGCAACCACAGGCATTAGCTGACTGCTCAACTATGTCCCTGCAACATATAAAAATCAAATGACAAAGCAGATGATGAAAGAGAAACAATCAAAAAGAAATTAAAGCTGACTGGTGTCTTAAGCTACAGTAAATTGCCTTGTGTTCTCCTGTGCAGCTAGGTAGGGATGTTGGTACTAAATAAGAAGAAAATTAACCCCTCTCTTTTTATCTAACCTCAATGTTAAAACACCGTTTCATGTTGTCACTGCAGCTGTTATATTTGGCAAAAACCTTGGCTGCTCCCACTTTTCTGAAATCTTATTCCCTGTTAAAATCCAAGAGAAGTTTAGAAAGAGGTTAAGCAGCTCAATTTCAGGCATGTTGGGAGGGTCTGTTGTTAGCACAGTCCACAGCAGAGATGGGGTGAATTTAAGGCCTGTGGGTTTTTTTGTAAACATGGTAGGAAAAGCAAAAGAGTTAAAAATCATTTAAACTTGCTAAAATACAGAGCCAAAACAACAACCAAAGGCTATGGAAACAGATCAGAGAAAAGACACTTTTAGAATATAAAAGTTGTCATGAAAATACTAAATTTCAGCTCTACTAAATAAAACATATTCTAAAGGTTTTTTGTTTTAAAGACATTGCTGAGATCATAATCAATCAGTCTGGCTACTTAGACACAGCGCCCATTGGAGGATTTAGCAAAAATGAAGCACTAAATTATTCAGCATTTAAGCAATCGTGTAAAGAATGTGTAGCTGAAAAGAACAAACTGCAAAACAAGATTATTTTTCCATTCCTTCAGTATATACTGTAGTTTTGCCTGGGCCTTCCAGAGAGATATCTAAACATTTTTTCCATGTACAGAATCGAGATCCCAGTTTATAATATTGCATTTTTAAGTCAAGTTACTCTAGTATTTATACGCAACTGAAAAGGATGACCTCCCTGTCTAACTTCTTAAATTAACGTTTTCACTGTATTTACAGCTATGTTTTTTCCTTCTCAGCTAGGCTTTAAAAACCAATCAAAAAACCCCAAACAAACAACCCTCTCTCCCTCCCTCAAAACAACAACAAAACAATCAGTCAAACCAAAACCAAAATCAAACAAAAAACCCCAAACAACCCTGCCCTTCTCTACTACAAATCTGTATAATGTTAAGCTTATAAATATTAGGTCTCATCTTTGTATACATGTACTACACGCAGACAGTACATGCATATGTCCAAGGAGTCACAGAGATAACCTTCTTCAGAAAAATACTATATATTCTCAGAAAGACACAAATTAGTAAGTTTAAAAATTTCAGTTTCCTCAGAAAGATTTTTTTAGCTGTAACGTACAAAACTAGATGAGATTTACATTCTCCGTGAAGAGTTCTGATGGATTTTAGATATGCTTTAAAAAATTAGCTCTAATCTTCTGGAAGACTTTCCCTTTTTAAGTCTTCTCCAAGATTCATTATCAAGATTTTGAATGTCTTACAAAACATGAATACAAGCCAATTAGTGCTGGAGACTGTATCACAGCAGTTAATAGCCACAAGAACATGACAAAATGGACCTTATTGCATGCAATTGCATGCAATTTTCATATACAGCTGTTAAAACCCAGGCAGGAGCCCGTAACAGTGAAATTCATACAGAACTGATACTGTAAAATGTTGTGCCGACACCTGACAAGATGGAAAATGCTGTTTGTCAGTGACTGCATCTCAAGGTCACAGTATTAAACAGCATCAAAATAACTTGTTAAGGTGATAAATTTTGTCTCAAGCCCCCACCTCTTTTATTGTAGCATTGAATCTGGCATTGAATTTCCTTCTGGCAGCTGCATGAAAATACTACACCACTCTCATGTGCTGAATGACACGATCTGGGCATCAGGGTTTACTGACTCATGACAGATGACCAACACACATTTCAAGTCTTTGATCACTGGCAGGGTTTCTTACTTATCTTTCAAATCACAGAATGACTTTTTAAATCACAGAACATTCTGAGTTGGAAGGGACCCACAACAATCATCAAGTCCAACTCGTAAGTGAATGGCCCCTACGGGGATTAACCCACAACCTTGGCATTATTAGCACTGTGCTCTAACCCCTCAGCTAATCTCGGACATGTTTGCTGCAAATTTCTAAACAGTAGATAACCTCAGATCTAAGACGAACAATAATGATTAAAACAGCAAGACATCAACTCTACCTAATTATATTAGGATTTGTTTTTAAAGAGGACACTTTTTGAAACTTAATGCCAAGCATGTTTTTAGTTGTTGGTCGCAGAGTAAGCAGGAATATTGTATTGAAAAAAAACTACAGTAGATGTTAGTACTCATTCCAATGCAGTTCTGTAATGAGGAGATAGCAAAGTTGTTGAACAGAATTCAAGGCATTCTGCGCTGCTTAAAAACACAACAGTTTCAAATCATCATCCATTTCCACCCTGTCATTGTGACAAAAGATTTTCAGAGTTCTATTACCTCTTTTTTTTCCCCCACCATATTAACATGTCAGAAAGCAAAATGTAACTCTGACAGATTTAACCCATATATTTACCTAAATGGATAATTGTTACTCTTGTGACAGTCTTCAAAATAAGTCAAACATGCCAAAATAAATACCTACAACATGTGCCTTAAATTTAGTCCCCCCCCTATTTTTCTAAGTATGTTAAATAGAGAGGTCTATATGCTTGTAAAGGGAACTCAACCATTCTGCAGCAAAACGGACTTACAGAAAGTGCACTATAAAATAACACTGTTAAGTTCTAGACCTTGCATTGCTGAATTACTGACTTATGCTCAACTTAAATTCTTTTACTGCTCAACTTCTGAGCAGTTTTAGAGATTTTTATAATGTATCTCCTTCAGAACTCAGGAAAACTGAACCTAACAGAAGAACGAAAGCCCACCCTCATGGCACCCGAGCCAACCACCTTCCTGGTGGAAGAGTGGCAGGACTGGAACTCTGGTTCACTGCACAAGAACCGAGACCTCGGCCCGGAGGTAACCATCAAGAGAGCAAGCTGCCACACTGTCCTTGGAGTGCCGACACATTTTGCTGGATGATATTGGCTACTTCCCCTTAGAAGGAACGGTGACAATCTGCAGATGTATCCCAGACTAGAAGTGTGTAACAGCAACTACTTTCACTGCTTTTACACTTTAAGTTCAGTCCCATTCTCCCTTGCCAACCCTTGCCTACACCAACCCCATTCCAGGTCAGGGTCTCCATTGCCCCAGTTACTTACATGAAAACATCTCATGCTCTATTTCATTAAGGTTCTTTAGAGCATATGTCTCCTCCTCCTCCAGCCAGTTCCAGTCATCTTTTCTGCACCGCAAAGAGGTGTAGTCACTGCTTTCTGTGACATTATTAGCGTCATTATCCTTTCAGGATTCCATCGGGCTCTCAGTCGCATCCACCCACCTTCCCTCAGACTTTTTATCATCTCCTCTACAATCAAACTGGACCACTGCTTATTGCCTCAAGATCTGTAAGGGATCATTCAACTCAAGCAAGAAAAAACTCCACTACATTCACTTTTTATTGCCAATGACACCTTGCTTTCAAAGAGCTATTACAGGGAATATTGCTGGGCTACAACTGATAGGACTGGCTCACTTGCTTAGCACAGAGGGGACATGGACAGGATCATCAATGATAGATGGAGCGAGGGAGGTAACGTGCAATGGAAGTTAACTACTTAGAAGAAACTATCAACTGACCTTCAAAACCTACACAAGGAATTGCCAGTAATATCCCTGAATTAAAGGCCTGAAAAAGTCACAGCTTCTGCCTCAATGTTTTAAAACACACATTTGAAATCACAGTGAGAATTTTTGTTTTAAGTTTGACAACATATCAAACAACTTGACACAGAGCCTTTTAACAGGAGAAAACAGAGAACCACAACAATTTCCCTGCTCAATACAAATAAAAAGGCAAGTAAACATTTGACAATTCCTCTTTTTTTTTTTTTTGCCAGTTATGATGAATTCAAGTGCAGAAATGTTAAGCAGTTGGTGTTTCTCAAAAGATATTTTGTAAAGTAGTAATCCAAATACCAAAATGCATCTTGGCATGTATTACAATGAAAAAGTGTTGACATACATTCACACTTTATTTCATGTTGTTTTTTTTTTCAAAGAATAAAGTACCAATAAAGATCCATTTGCTGTACTGCAAACTCCTTGTTCTTATTGAGAAATACTTACTCTTGCAGACAATCCCACACAAATCAATGCTTCCTTTCCTTAGATGTCACATTAAACTACTCAGGTTTTAAGTGTTGCGAATGGGATTTGCAATCTGTTATAGTGTAAGAAAAGAGGATTGTCTGTATTTACGGAGCAAATGCTGAAAAACAAAAAGAGAATGACATCTGCTTTAAAGTAACTGCAGACAGTACAACTGGTGTATTTTGGAATTCTAAGGCAATACTGTTGGACCAGCATATGAAACTCTGCTGTAGAGACCAAGTTAATGTACTGTTTTCTTTGTCAAAGTAGAAATATTCTGTTGTTTTTCCCTTGCTTTTTTGTTTTTTCCTAATTCAGTAATAAGCAGCAGTATGAAATGCCAACGTTGCCAGAAGACAAATTATGTACTGAACTTCTGCATTCAACGAATCCCTTAAGGTAACATATAACGTCTGCTTTGAATAGCACACTCTTTAAGGTGATCTATCTGGCAATATTCATGTATATCAAAAATACACATGCACATTTTTGCAGACTCACAATTTAATGTATTTTCAGAATTCACTACAAAAATGCAGTTTCACAACTGCTAACATACATTGAACTTCTACAGTAGTATGGATGACGTACAAATGTCTTTTTCAGAACTACCAATACTGTGCATTGTGCAAATTGTCTAGGACTCCACTCCTTCTTGAGCAGCAGCTGGAAGAAAATTTGTATGTTGAATACTGATATCAAAATACAGATTTAAATAATTTACTCTTAAAAACATTCATATTTATAACCTCTTACAGAAAATAAACAATTCATCTGATTATCAGATATGTCTCTCAGTTTTTCCAGTTCCAAGGTATACACAGGTCTCCATCCTGCAGCACAGAGTAGAAATGTGAAATGCAAAGGTGCATGCCTTGTAGGTATGGCAGCGATTCTTCCAGCAGCCGCTTACAACAATCTATCATCTGTGCACTGGAAACACTCGGCTCCTTATACAGTCGGTCCAAAGAGAATTTTTCAGTGGAAGTATCAATTAGCTCTTTTTCTGTAATCATCATCCTAGCAAATGAAGGCAACACACAGTGACAAAGTTAGAACTTAGCATCTTAAAAAAACCCCAAAAAACAAACCACCTTGAAGCAAACATTTCAATATATACTGAATATATATTAAAATCGAAAATCATGAAATAAGTAGGTTATATTCATGTAAACAAAGGTATCAATTCATGTACAGTTGGTACAGCTGAGATTTTTGTGCAGGTTGATACCTGTGTCTACTCAGAGGTCAGACTGAACATTCTCCCATGACTATGGGCAAAAGCATGCCCAGGGAGTCACATTTGAAAGCCTGCACCATGACATCTTTTTGCTCACTAAGTAACAGGGAAAAATATCAAAATAAAATCCTATTAAGCTCCATTTTTAATGTAAGGGATGCAAGTACTTAAATAATGTTGAAAGTGTAAGTTTGAAGTATAAGATCATGTTCATAATTATTCTCATTTTCATAATTACACCAGTACTCTGTATGTCATCAAAAACAACAGTTGATAGGTACAGTCAATTGATGCACATTAAATGTTTTAGTGACTTCCTAAAAGCAGAATTATATGGATCCACTTGGACCTTATGATCTTAAAGGTCATTTCTAAGAATATTGAATTCATAGCTTGCAGATGATTTTTTCCTTTCACCCCAGAGTGATAAGACACCACATGGCAAACTCAAACTACTCAGAAATAAAGTTAATGTGCAGAGTTAATTAAGTCACTGGAGCCATGACTGATCAACTAATGCAGACAGTTCAGGCTCAGCAAGTCTCAACAGCTCAGGCACTGTGCCACACTAACACAGCTGTAGTTTCCAGCCAGCCTGCCTACAGAAACAGCACCGCTGCTGCCCTACTACACACACCCTGTGCTAGACCGGGGAGGTGAATCAGCCCAAGCTAAGCACACACACAGCTACTGAAAACACATGAAAACACTACTGTAGGGCCTCGCCACCACTCTTTCCAGAGCTCAGGATGGGATCTCAGTGTACTTGCACAGCACTGTGCTCTGCTGAGGCACTCAGATCACTGTACAAGAGCCCAGTCCACCTCTGGCAGTCAGGGATGAATTGAGATGGTGAATTAACCTAGGGCAAGCCTGTCCTCTCTGTGGACCATATCTGCACCACCCTCCTGAGTGCCTTCCCTAATATCGAGGCACAAGCTTTCCTGTTCTGTGAAACCTCAGGCTCCCTTGAAGGAATTCAAGTTAGCTGCACACAGGGAGAACCCCTTGTTAGGTGCTAACTAACCTTCTTCTAAACTAACTGACAAACAACTAGAAGTAATGATTCTGTAGTTGTCTCAATATTTTTAGTTTAGATTTTTTTTTACTACTGTCACATTGTAATTAACATTAATAGAAGTTGTTGCTTTTCTTATCCAGTTAAAGGTATCTTCCTTTAAAAAAACCCCCATCTCCCCTTTGGAGAAGTAATTGTAAAAAAATTATGCAATTTTGTCTTTTAAGCAAAGATCTTTCATATCTGAATGAAGTTTCTACAAGGTGAAGGAGGGTATTTTCTAATAACTGTTTGTGTTCACTGAATGCTGTCATTCTTCACTTAGTAAAGTTGATGGTTAAAGTTCTATTTTATAAACAGAAGATTTTTTCCACCAGAAGAGTATGAATATGTTCTTCAAAGGTCTCCTCCTCCTCCAAATAAAAAACATGACATGCAAAGATTTTAATGAGCTAAATGTATCAAGTCACATGAACACTTACTCCTCCTTTCTTTTCAGATTCTCTCTTGCTTCCTGTGCTTTGGCAAAAATAAACCATTGAAGAGCTGCTGGATCACAGACCGTTGGGATCATAAAGTGTCCAAATTCATGTAAGCTTGGTGCATATCTGTCACTTATGAAACATGATGGAAGTAAAGAACAAGGTATAATTTTTTTAATGCAAGTATTTCCATTACTTACTTTCAGCATGAATTCTGAAGATAAAAGAATATAAATTAATCACTATCAGAATAATTGGTAAAAAACTAATCAAGTTTGGTTCATGAGACTGCAGAAACACAATACATAATTCTTTTTTAAAACTACATTTCAAAATCAACTGACAACAATACTTAAAAAATATGAACACCAGTAGGACAGCACAAAACTTTTGATTTACCCCAGCACAATACTGAAAAATAAAGACAGAACTTTGAGTCCAACTTGAATGAAATTAAGCAGGATTTTCTTCAGTCTGATTCCTTCTTAACCCACAAAATGCACTTAAAACCTTCAGAAACAAAACGACTTTGACATAATGAAAATCCGAGATTATATTACTTTTCTTCTTAGTGAAAGCAATAATCAGGGTACAAAAAAAAAAAAAAAAAAAAAAGAGTAAAAACTCTGAAAGAAATAAACCTTTCCTGCAAATACCTACCTTTCCAGAATCATTTGCAAACCTCGCAGACTGCGAGGATGAAAAGGCAGTCTACTGTCACGTAACTTATTATAGAAAGAGTTCAGAGTCTCGTAGTACTCTTCTAGAGTCAACAAAGGTTGCAGTTCTTCAATATATATTACTTGTATTCCTCCCAGAAGTTCACTTATCCGATCTTCCAAGAACAGCAGCCTTTTTTGAAGCTTATAATAATTTGGCAGTCTCTCAAAAATCTGTGCACACACACAAAACACATCTCCTATGTCACAGAGCATAAAACTCATTTTAATAAATTTAACAAGAAACTATAAAAGAGACACTTAACAATACAAATATGGAACTCAAGGGGAAAAAATAAAATCAAAGAATACCAAAATTGAGAAATATCAAAAATATACATTTTGGGACTAAGATTGTAAGTATTTTTCATATTTATACTATAAAGACACCTATATACAGAAATTAACAGTTCCAGATAAAAAAAATGTATCATCTAAAGCCAAAATAAAACATTTATCACCACACTATAGTGGTAGAGCTATTCCTCATATAATAGTCACTACTCACCATCTACCCTGTTATTACATTATAATGTAGTTTTCCATACAAAAAAAAATGCTGCTGCTGGAACAAGTCAAGTGATTTCAGAACAATCTCTTTAGAAACCCAGGAGAGTAGTAAAATCAGAACAGCTTTTGGCACAACAGTATTTATTGGTTCAGTATTTGCATTTGTTATGGAGAAAAATGGCAAAACTCCTCTAAATATTGTACTTCTGATGAAGCATTCTAGAGACTGACTTGGACAGTATCCTACTGCTTCCTTCTTGTAGTAATTAGTAACAAAAAGTAACAGCACTTAGGACTATTTTCTAAAACGGGGTAGAATTGGACAATTATGTCCTCTAAAAACCAAGTGGATAATCGACCTGATCAAGATTTTCACTGACTTTTTCTGTGTAACATTTCACATGATCTTCAGTGCATTTTAAAATACAAAGCCTTTGATTTCAGGTTCAAATTTATACCTCTCTTTTGTACCATCACTACAACTAACTACACACATTATTCCATCGGCTTGGCATTTTGTGTAGATATATGACCTCCTCTGAAAAGTTAGAAAGACCTCCTTGGCAAAGTTAAAAAGAGCATTTATCTTTCCAAGGAAGATAAGAGTTTATTTTAGTATTCATCAGAACGTGTAAGTTCTTAGTAAATCATTCACACTAACAAACCATGGTTTGTTTTCTCTCTCAGTGAAACATATATAGGCGAAAATTCAACAACCAGAGAAAGAAGACTGAGTGTCAAGTTTTCATATTATTCACTGACTGGACTACAGAAATAGAATATTCTCATATTCTAGCAGGGTGAAATTTCCTAGTATGAAATTCCACCAATTATCTCCTTTAGAAGTATTTTTTGACAGAACTATCAATAATATTTCAGCAACCAAGATTAAAGAAAAATTACTTAAGTGACACGTTGATATCACTACAAATTTAATTTTTGGTTCTTTGCATATAATACTTTATCATTTAGAATTCCAGAAAGCTTATCAACTGAACGTTACACAATCAGCAGCAGAACTGGCATAGTCACTAAAGATAAATTTCTGCAACATCCACATTAGCTGCCTGAAAGAACAAAATGGACTGATGGGGTTGGTTAGTCATCATTGACTGAAATCATCAGTTCACAACTCCCTTTAAATCTCATATTTACGAAAAATCTGAATAAAATTCATTAGTTCTTCATGGAAATGAGCTCTTTATGGATCACTAAATATTCTGCCAGTGCTTGCTGCACAGACTGGAACGGTGCATAACAAATTAGTTTTCTTTGTATCTAATCAGGAGTAGTACTGACTTGTTAATGAAAGCAGCAGTAAACATCTGACAAAGTCTGTTGTTAGTAACAGCACACAGAGGATTAAATTTAGAATGCAGTGTACACACTGATGCTAAACATAATAGCTAAGTGTTTGCTTTAAATTACTCATCAGTTATCTGCACCTATTAATATTTTTGTTATAGTTTAAAAAAGGATGTCATAACAAAAGGCATTATCATTTACTTTGAAATCCTCTTACTTTGGTCCAGTGATGGTGAACATCCATGGTCCCCAGCATTATGTGACCTGCTGCACTCATACCCGAGCGGTCTGTAAATACCACTGTGCGCCCTAGAGATTGAACAAAGCTCTTTATTAATCTGAGTTACTGCAATAATTCTCACAATGTATTTCTGCAGCACAAATGCACATGAGTAGATGCTTTTGTTATTCTCAAAGTTTGAAAGAGATTCTTGAAAAGTCTAGCTTCGGAATTTTTTTTCATACAAACCTGACTTAGCATTTGCCTTCTCCCTGTTTGAACTTGACAGTTTTTTAGATACTTGGATTTTTTTCTTATGACTACTTTTAAAATAAGAGAAAATCTCAGCAGACAGCATATTTAAAGAATCTGTACAAATAACGCATACAGTAAGAAACATGTTATGTTTAAAGTATACATAAGTAAGGTAAATGTTGGTCAAAGAACTACTAGCACAGCCATTCAACACCATTTTCACGGAACTCTCTGCAACATGCAAGCTGTAATAATTTTCATTTCACATTAGGTTTTCACTCCTTTTTTAAAGAAAAAATAGACACAACATAAAAAGGATAATTCCGGTTGTATTTTTAGGGTGATAAATCAATTTTGAGTCTGAGTATGGTTTTTTAAGTGAAGTACAAAGATCCTTAAGAATTCTTTAGGGTAAGAGCACAGGCAACTAACTATTTATCAAAATAAGCTCCCACAAAAGTCTTCAGTGTGATGTATTAACCTACAAGACAAGGCTTAAAGAGAAGCTCTTGGTCTCAGAAATCAGTTTTCCAATTCCCAAAGAAAGAGCAGCACTGGTTTTAAGGTATCTAATCCATTCTTGTACCCTAAGGCAAGATCAGCTGTACCTGTATAATTACTGACAGGTATTTGTGTATTATTACAGATTTTCAAAGATGAAGACTACAACTGGTTCACAAGACAGACTTCTTTAGCACTTTAAATCCTTAGCATGCTTAGGAAGAGAAACTAATTTGAAACCTGATACAATTTAAAACTACTACTTATTCTCCTACCCACTGTCTTTTGACAAAGGATTAGGTGCACCCTCAAAAGAAAGCATCTCAAAACTGACTATCTGCAGACAGGCATAAAATGTGGAATTACAATTAGAGGAAACAGCTACTGCCACAGGTCAAACAGCTGTATGAGAGCAATGGCAGGTCAGGTTTACAGAATACTTTAGTTTTTCTTGAGAAAATACAGACTTTAATATAGTTGTTTTATGGAACACACGTGAGAAGAGAAAACAAATACAACTTTAAAGGTATTCTTGTAAGTCCTCATTATACTGACTCTTTAGAGAGTTCCTCACATTTTTGTCTTGAATCTACCATGGGTAACAGTCTATTGTTACCTCCACCCTTTCAGAGGTTCAGACTAGATTTTTTACCTTCATTGTTAATATTAAGTCTGGTGCCTTCAACTCACTCTGTTTGCATTTATTAAGAAGTAAACTAGAAGCTGAGTGTAGCGAACATACTATAAGGCAAGACCACCTTAAAAAATACCCAGTACCTTAAAAGTTCTCACCAGCTTTTCAGTAAGCCTGGCAAGTTTGTTTTTGCACTTAGGAAAGGTATTTACAAAAAGAACGAGAGCTCTGTTGTCACAGAAGACCCGTGCTCATCTCTAAACAAATTCTGTATTAGGATATATGAAACCAGCAACAGAAATACCTTTAACATTCTTCAATACTTCAGGTCGCTGTTGGACTAAGCGAGCTAGACTGTGCAGCTGGCTACAGCGGTGAGCAATACCCCAGCTTCTCTGCCACCTAAATAAAAATACAATTGAAAGCATTTAATTCTCAATGTCATTAAAAAAAAAAAAAATCACAGAAGTTGAGATGCAGGTTAAAGCCTTATAACACAAATAAAACAGCACTTCAACAGTAATAAAAGCAAGTGCTACTGAAAAGCCGTCTATGTCATATGTTATTTGAACAGTTAAAAAGCCTAAATAAAATTTCACAGTGTTTCTTAAAGTGAAGCCAAAAAAACAAAGAAAACCAATGACAGATATAAGAAAACCAAATACAAAATCTGGTAGACAGAACAGAACTTGTAAATCTCTCCCCCAATTAGAAGGGGGTTAGTAAGAAAACAGTGACAGACAACTCTATTTGGCTCACTCATGGAACATGCAGTTTATTTGTACACTGTGTAATGTTCATCCAGAGGAGCAAATACAGTATCTAAGGTTGGGTTTTTTTCGAGTTCCTAGCCCAAAACATTACTATAATTCCAGTGGAAAGTTGCTATGTATTATTTATATTTTAAGTGGAATAATTTTTGTTAAACAATAGAGGAGCCAGGTGTTACCTGGGTGACTTTAATATAGGCAGTTTTGACATCTTTTCCATCACAGACAGATCAGATTTCTAACTAAATTGCAAAACATTTAAACTGTGAATTTGTCCCAGTGTATTGAAAAAATACACCCTTTTACAGAGTTGATATGAAACTGTCTCAAAGCAGGAAATTACTATTCCCTTATTGTACTGGGTCTGTCTGGAATTGAGTTAATTTTCTTCACAGCACCCATCTTTTGCATTTTTACTAAAACAGTGATCATAACACACCAATATTTTGTGCAGTGCTGGCACAGTGTCCAGGTCTTCACTTCTTCCCACTCTGCCCCCCAGCATCAGCAAGTAGGTAGGGGTGGGCAAGATGCTGAGAGGGGACAAAATCACGACAGGTGACTCCAACTAACCAAAGGGTTATTCCAGACCCTATGTTGTGTTCAGCAATAAATGCACAGGGAACAGAGAAGGAAGGGGGGATCCTCATGATTACGGTGTTTGTCTTCCCAAGCAAGCATTACACATACTGAAGCCCTGCCTCCCATAATGGGCTAAACACCTGCCTCTGTCAGGGGAACAGTTAATTCATTCCTCCTTTTGCTTTGCTTGAACTCACAGCTTTGCTTCACTATTAAAACTTCTACTTTAATCCACAAATTCTCTTAGTTTTACTCTTCCTTTTTCCCTTTCTCCCATCCCACTCGGGGTGTATCAAGTGGCTGTGTGGGGACTTAACTGCTGGCTGGGGTCAACCCAGATTATCTCATTTGGGGAAATTTAACTAGCAAAATCTCACTCTTTGGGATGCAGGAAATGGCACTAAGCCACAGCACTTGTGAGGCAATTTAATCTAATCCAAGTAATTCAAACAACTACTTACTGTTACCTAGCAATATCACTTTGCTTTCAGTAGCACCAGACGGGAATGTAAAAAGGTGGCATGTCTTCAGCTGTCCTAAACTTATACATGGAGTAAAGCCAATGACCCAGTTATTTTTCAGACCTCTGTGAACGCTGGCAATATCACAAGTAACAGTTCCCTATTAAGATACTGGTTTGTCAGATTTCCAACACACACATTCTTTTCTGAATTATAACAATATAACTCATGGAAGGTGAATAACTCTGCACGGAACACAATAGTTTTAGTGAATTTTAAAAGCACAAACTGTAAGAAAATTAGATATAAGCAATGAATAAAATCAAACGCACGCGTTTAATACTGAAGACTGTTTCAGAATCTTAAAAACCCTCACCACAGCACAGTTGCAGAGGATTAGAAATTGTGTCCAAAAAAACTGGCTTCAGCTTAAAAGAAGCCAGGGCCTTTTACAGGGTGAAAGGACAAAAGCATGATTTCAGAGGCTCCAACACTCTCTTTCCTTTTTTTAAAAACAGAACTTAACAGACTGGCCCTTGAAATAACCCTCCAAAGTTAATTTTTCCATTGGTGAATACCTCCACTGCCATTTTCCCATACTGAATATCACACTTCAGAACATTCTCAGTCCAAGGCACAAAATTTAAAAAGCAATGGCAAATTATTTTCTGAAAATATTCTGAAGAATCAAGATCTCCAACTGTACTCTGCCCTTCTAAGGAAACATAGCTCCTACTCTGGAGAGTGGGAAACAAAGCACTAGGAGGAACATTTTTATTAAACATTCACACAATATGTACAATGGGCAAAGTTGCATTTCACCACCAGTCTAGTTATCTTTGTAGATATTAACTTGAACTCAGGAAGAGCAATTTTAACCAGCAAAACACCACCCAAACTAACACATATGCAGAGGTTCTATTTCTAGTTATGCGTTTGCCTCAACTGGAGCCTACATTTTTAGTTACAAATACGAGATCTCTTGGAGCAGATTGTAACAGGAAACTTTTGTCCCAAAAGAATTGTTCTACAAAAATATTCAATGCAGTAACACTTTTTCATGTATGAAATATAGCTTTTTTGCTGAAACGAGTCTTTAAAGCTCATGGCGTAGAATTAGGCAACACTTCCTTGCTTTGATTGTCTTAATCCAGGTCCAACTGATCTAAATTATTACCTGATATCTGAGAGCTGGAGTTCATTACAAAGTTCAAATTTTAAACGTTCTAGTTCTTTTCTAAGCGGCAAACTCTTTTTCAGCTTTTTTACTGCACTTGCTCCATTATCATCTAGCCAGGATCTGAAAGAGGAGGAAAAATGCTCAACAGTAGAAGCATGCTGCTGTATTACCTTTCATGCAAACAGTAAAGGTAACTGAATTCTTACTGCTAACATAAAGGTTTTATTTCAAATTACCAGGTAAAGGGATTTTTTTAAAAATAGAGGATAGAAACTGAAATTGTTGAATGCTTCACCTGAAGATATCTACAAAGTAAAACCTGGTACTTAATGTCTTTGAAGGGGACTAGGGAATCAAACTGAACCAAAAGACACTGACAGTGTAAACTGTAAAACTTAGAGGTATGAAAAGGGTAGAGAAGCAGATTAGTGTGATTTCAGGGGGCAGCTTCAGAATGTTGTGTTTTAATGAAAGAAGCTTCCATGTACCTGCCTTTAAAAAAAAAGCCATGACCAATTCCAACGGAAAACCCAACTGAAGTGATCATAGTAGATTACCAAATACAAGAGGTGGTACTAGAGGGCTAGGTTAGGTAACTTCTACAGAGCTGACATGAACATAGATTAAATGAGTCAAAGTATAATCACAATAATCACAACCAGACAAATATGACTCATTAGGTACATCTAAAATTTCAATAAATAGATAATTCTATTTATAGGCAAAAGTTACTCTTTAAGAGATTTAGCCTTTGTTCGTAGCATAAACTGATTTTCATACCTTTATTTTTTACAAACAAATATTTCCATTCGAATATTGTATTCTGAGCAAAAAACTTCAAACTCAAGTAAAAAGAGAGGCCTAATGCCAAATGGATAGTTATTCAAAGGAGATTGTTAATAAGTAACTGTTTGTGGCATTTCTTGTATATGTGTAAAACTAAGCAAAAATATTCTCTAGTATGTTAAACCTCAGTTAAGTGTTTTACAATTGCATATGTTAAAGCAGCTTTATTTGTGAAGTGGTATGCAGGACAAGGGGTATGCTTTGCTCTGAAGAACCTTTCTGCACAGTCCTGCATTCATTTCAAATGACACAAAGTTACAAGAAGTTTTTCAAGGCCACAAAATGTGTATGTGTCCCAAAATGAGCACCAATTTCTAATACACAATATGCTCCATTAAATACAAGTTCAGTATGTATAACTGCATCAATTTAAATATTAAGGTTGGCATGATGAACAACAAATGAGGAGCACAACACTAAGATACCTGGCAAATTAAAACCTTTTAACCTCAGTTTTCATGTATTATCTCTCACTCCCACCA
The DNA here is from genome assembly GCF_003945725.1 of Corapipo altera. Lineage (NCBI taxonomy): Eukaryota > Metazoa > Chordata > Aves > Passeriformes > Pipridae > Corapipo > Corapipo altera. Next base: position 20,649,207 of record NW_020884880.1, read on the forward strand.
GAACGTGATAATGAAAGAGTAACAATAAAGTTAGGAGCCATATAGTTTTGTGTTACAGAAGTACTGTAAGAGGTAAGGAGCTATTTGGAGCACGTGGACCCTCTGTCTCCTTCTGAACTGCCACCAATATTCCACAAATCTGAAAAGCTAAATCAACCAAAACTGGATTGACCGAACATGACTGCTGGGCAAAGACACAAGAATGCCTCAGCTTAGCTGGCACTAGTTATCCCAGGAGCTCATTAGAAAACTCTCTTTAATTATAAAAAGCATGACAAAATTACATGTTGAACAATAAAGTTTTGTATTGTTCAGAATACTTATTGCCTGCCTTTAAAGAACTTGGCAGTAGAATAAGACCAATTTAGGCTACAAAATTTCTGTTCAATGAAAGCATTACATACATTAAAGTTGTTTCCACTCTCTGGGCTTGTTCTAGTTCCTCCTCAGGATCCTTGAATCCAGTAAACGAATAATAAGTCTTATCCCATTTGATAGGTCTGTTCACTGTGCTTTTTGCTTCCTTGTGTGGCTGAGAGTTCACATTCAAACTCTGAATATGCTCTGTAGATAAACTGCAGGAGTTGAGAATATCTAATACTGTGCTCAGGAGATCCCTAGTACGTAACGTAAAACTGACTGCTCGAAACCCTGTAAAACACAAGTATTATTTAATTAAAATTATTTAAAATGCATTCACATTTCTCTCCTTACATGAGAAACCAAACAAGGCACAGATAGTTGGAAATTATTATGATACTGTTATTTCAGTACTCACTGCAAAATTTACGTGCAGTTTAACTATGTCTCATCACAGCTACTGGGCCAAACTGCCCTGTTAGAAAGCAAGCTCTTGACTCAAGAGCAGAAGACAGCTTCCACTTCAAATGTTACATTAAGCAGACTGAACATAACACTATTTTCTTGAAAAACAGTATGATTTTATTTTCTAGACCTAGCACTAGGGTCCCTCACAATTCGCTCAAGTGTTTTAATTGTCAGGATATAGAATGTAAAACTCATCTGTTAGGTAAGGCATATTGGTACCACCCGAGACAAATATGCAGAATAAAATTAATCATAAGCAATATTCCAAATTTGGCAATATTTTTTGTAGTCTCAAAGATAAGAGACAATCTGGTAAATTGAAGCTTCAGATATTATACAGCTTCTGCTTTACAGAATAAGTTCCTATTGATCCTACAAGTACCCTGACGTTGTGTACTGAGGATAAGGACCCAACTGTTGTTCCACTTAAACATGACAATGGTATTAAAAGCAGAAAAATTATCATTTACATCCACCTATGTTTTTTACTTTCTCATACTGTAACTTGACCTCAACTCTGTAATGTCTCATTCTTTCAATGCTTTTTAAAGCTTAGATGTTTAATTACTTGGGATGGTCCCAGCTGTCTGATCTAATACATATTTTCATGGTTTGACTGGATTTTACTCAGTTGAGAAGTCTTTATGACTGCACAAGGCTAAGTAATGGTCGGAAAGAATTTAAATACAGGAAGATACATTCTGCACGATATAAAAGCACCTGAAGCACTGAAGGATTCTTGAACATTAGAAGAGTTTGGTTCTGTTTCTCTTACATAAAAAGTAAGCTGAGTTGGCTTCAAGGAACGAAATCCTGGTTTCTGTAGGTTCTCCAAGTAGCCATTTAACCTCTTCAGAGAGTTTTCATTTACTTCCTATTTAAAAACAAAAACAAACAACAAACCATTACAGATGATGAATTTGGTAATTTTTCATTTAAACCTTTTTTAATCTTACAGGCAGAATCAGTTCTTACAAAATGCCAGATGCTCTTAGCAAGTAGTGATACAGTTTATATTCTTAGCATTAATAATTATCTTCCATGAACAAATCTGTATGATGTACATACTTGTACATTCCAAAACGCACTCTTCAGGCTGTCAAGCTTAAAGAAATATACTGATTCAAATATAATAAACAGCATTTCAAAGTGATAAAGTAGTATGTATTATAAATTAGTCTGGAAGGATCAGTATTTTGTTTAGAACAATTAGAAAATATGAGTAATAAATAATGGATATTTAAGGGCCCTATCCTTGCTAAAAATAAAGGAAGTGCATCTTTTTGTTCCATGGTAACAACCACATTAAATTCTAACACTATGTTTGTCTCTCTGAGAGCAGGAAAACTAGAAAATTTCCGTCCTTGATACATGAAATATTTACAGAGAAAGCATACTAAAAGATTTTTACCCTCTCTTTGGGATGCTGGCCAAAGAAATCTGGATGTACAGCAAAATAGAAAGGTCTGAGAGCATTGATGGCATCAGCTCCTGACAAAGTTCTTGCCTGAAGAACACACTGTAGCAATATCTTGTCCAGACATAACCTAATTAAGTAATAAAATATTTATGTATGATGCAACCAATCAAGTGACAAAACAAATTACACTAGAATGTGACAGAATTGAGTAAATGTTCACAATTGCAAGTATAATTTAAAACTGATATCAGAAGTCTGAGTTCTGGATTTTTCTTCCCCCTTAGGATTCACAAAGCTGTATTTCAACAGAGCCAATCCAACAGGTTCTAGAGATGGTGGATGCTAATGGCTGATTAAAGACATGTTAATAAGTACAGTAACTTTTCCCTCTACTTTCTCAAAGAAAAATTCCCCAATCAAGAAGTTCAAATTACAGATATTGGCTTTAGTGGTATTTTTTGTAGGTATTCCTGATGCTTCTCTTAAAAGTCAGTCCTTATATATTTTAGAACCTCCACGTTAAAAGCCAAACCTAGTATTTTTCAAGCAGTGCCAAAAGAATATTAGATTTTACCCCGGAATAATAATCACAATTCAGTCAAAAAAAGTTCTACATTAGTTTCTGAGTTTCCCATACTTGTGTCCATTACAAAAAAAAAAAAAAAATCTAGTTTCTTAAACATCCTTTTATAGAAAATATCAAGTTAAAAGACAATATTTATTTGCCTTTTAATCTTCACTGAATTAGAAGAAACAAGGACTAAAAGAAATTTCAGTGGTAGGAAACGAAGATTTATTCACCTAAGATTAGGAGGAAAAATTAAGTTGAAGAAGTTCTACGTAGCTCAGAAAGCACAAATTATTGAATACCTCCAATTATGCAGAAATTAAACAACAGTTCTATAACAAGCACACTTGTGTAACAGAGGACTGAAATGGAAAGAAAAATGAGTTCTGCATTAAAGACCACCAAAATTTCCTGCCATGGCTCAAAGGTGATATTCAGGTTTAGCAAACTAATTACCAAGAGACAGTGTATATAAAAGCAACAAGAAAATGTGAATTGGTAAATATTCAATAATAGGTTTCTCCTTCAGCTGATTTTATAAGTTAACACATTCAACAGGCCGTTTTCTGTGATTAATGTTTATTTTCATTTGCAACTCAGAAGGGCAGGGACTCTGCTCTGTTAAGCAGTAGAATGCTGTTTCACTCCTCACAGTATCATTCAAACTGCAAACCCTAAATATGTGGCAGATTGGAGGCAAAGTTGCTTCCAATTCACATAAAACTAATAACTTATTAATAATAGTTAGCAGGACTGTTTCACAGCTATTTGTTCAGCATCCTAGACCAAATAATTATCCTGGACACAGAAACATGTGAGACTTTGCTGACTGCTGTCATTAATTTAAAAAAAAAATAAAAAAATCCCCCAAATCCCCAAATTTGTGCTCGGACAATAAGGAGAATTTTTCATTTTGGCCAATGGTTGAGTTGTCAAGCAAATGCAGTGACCCTCACTTTACCTTTTTTCTATCAACTTTTCCAGCTCTTCAATTAGATACATAAAAGCAGTTAAGACTAATGTTTTCTGCCTAAGAGGTGAGGAAATATTTAATTAGTAGGCCTGAAAAGTCGGCTTGCTGAAAACAGAAGTTTTTGTAGAAAAGTGGGACAGAAAATCTGTGATGCAAGAAGACTGATGAAATTTCAAATCTGTTATCACTAACAATTTTCACGTGTGTGAATTAAGTGGAAGAATTTAAAAAAAAAAAGTATTACTGGCAAACACTTCTACCTCCTTCCTGACTACATCTCAGAAGCTCTAAGACTAGTCATCACTATAGCCCATGATCCTACTCAAAACAGCAGGAGATGGTGAAGTATCACATATCGTGTTCTTATGAAGAGTGAAAGCTCTCAATGACAGTGCCACAGTTGCTCAGTGAGGCAGGAAAAATATTTCTACTAGATCTGGCAAGAAAGGAAGCAAAGCACACTGGTGGTCCTACGTTCTGGGTATGGTAACACCAAAATAATTGTCTTGCCGAGAAAAAAAAATTGCAGTTGTTTTTTTTTTTAGCAAATGGACACAGAATAGTAAAAGGAAAAAAATTTCTTTCAGCAAAGGAAAGAAAGTAAATTAACCAGTTTTCTATCTGAAATCAGTCTTGAGTAACAGCTATGCAAAAAAATTCACATCCTCCTAGACCTTGCCAGGAGGAAGAAGAGCTCAGTTCACTGTTCACCTTATTTATACACTATCTGCCTCATCCACTCCTAAGCTACACTGCATGCTCTTTCCAGTAGTTCAGGTAAAAAGTTCCAACACACCTGGAAATTCCAAGTTTATTAATCATAAAGTTCCATCTGCTATTCTAAAAGAAAAATGGCCAAGTATGGCTAGCTTTAGTTCCCTTGTTTTGTATCTAAACAACACTGTCATGCTAGTAGGAAGGCTCAGGATTCCAGCCAGAAGTCTATTTTGAACTTGCTTAAAAGAGAAATGCTCAAAGGCCAAAATTAGTCTGCATGACAGAAGGAAGAATTCATTCAGTGAAGGTGAAAGACAGAACTCTGAGGCATCTTTCAACTGAAGTGACAAAATATTTAATTGGAATTAAAATGGATTTAGAGAGATTAAACGCAAGAAAGATGTTTATGGCTTCACTCACAAGGAACAAGGATTGTTCCAAGAGGTTCATTTAGATCTGAAGAGCAGAGAAAGGCTTCGTATTAAAATCAAGGTCATAACCACTTTGAGGACAGTGTCTCCACTTCATGAAAGATATGAAACACAATCTCTACTACAACACATTATGCAATTACACTCTAGGGCTGATTTAATTTATTGATTAAATAATTCCCTCCAGCTTTCTTTTTTTCACATCTCTCTGAAGTTTAACTTTTTGGCTTATAGTTTTGGCACTGAAAAGCTTGGCTAAATTAAGCTCATAGTTATAGGCATATTCACACTTTTTTAAACACTGAGCTTTAATAACTCAATAGTGCAGTAACATATTGGACATCCTATTCATATTTGGACTACCCTGTCTCAAAATTAAGCTATTTTAAAACCCTTGTTTTGTTGAGAGCCTTTTTATTGTCTCACTCGAGGACAGGCATATGGCTTTCGGGGATTTTCAGCTGTGGATGCTCTGCTGAAAGCTTCAAGCTGTAAAGATGAGAATGTCAAAGAAATGAGCACTGATCAAAAATACCAAACCAGTTTCACATATATGTAAATCATATACAAAAACATACATACATATACATATGCTAAAGGTAAGTTAAGTCAGCAACATGCCATACCTTCTCACGGTTCTCAAGCAGCAAAACATTTCAGCAACTCAATAGTCAAGCCAAATTTCAGCCATCCACTAACTCACTTAAAGAAAAGGAAAAAAAAAATCCCGTTTAGTAACAAACAGGGATATTTTCCCCTGCTACTTATCAGTGCATTCCCTAAATCGTAAGTGGTAACTTTCAAAGTCACAACAGTAATACAAAATTGAGCAACCACACATAAAATCTAAAGGTTTGTGTAAGAATGTTTTCAGTTTCCTCTACTAACAGTGAGTCTTGCCAACATTAAGAGTTGTTACCGTATTTTGCTTTGAGGATGAATATTTAAAGGCATTCCAGTTAGGAAAAGAAACCACCCTAAAAATTACCTATGGACAATGTTGCCTGCTCTTCCTGATGTTCAGGTTTTGTTCTGAAAAAAAAGCAAAAAACCAGAGGCTTTCTTTAAGCACTAACACATACCAGTTCATGGAATTCCATGTAAATTTTTACTAAGTCCGAAACTCTCAAACAAATGATAACACTTTAAAATGTACATGCCAACTAATTTATCGAAGCACAATGTAAAAACAAAGGGAAAGACACTGTCTTACAACAGTGCCTTGAAATCTTTTATCAGAAGTTTGCTGGCATTCATAAAAATGAATTAGCAACTTTTACCAGTAACTTCTGCACTATGCAACTGCAGGTTGAGAGTTTTCCAGCAGTAGACAAAACACTGGGCATGTCAGAGTGCAAACATGCACCTAATCATTAGGGATTATGAGGGAAGCTCCCTATTGGCAATGTTTTCTTATATGTTTTCGCGCACTCTTTTTTGAAAAATATACTTTTGTTTGCACTTTTCAAAATAACATGCTTGCTAAGTATGATGTTTTCAAGCTGAGATAAGCAGTTATCAGAGAAACACCATCCATGTTCCAATACGGCGTGATAGTTCCTGTGACTGCCTTGCAAAACACTTGAAGTTTTAAAACTTAGTAATAAAAATATACTTAACCAAGAGGTGGTTTTACTAGAAGCAGATAGTGGGAGAAAAAAATACGCTGGGCTAAAATAACCCCAGATTACTCAATAATTTTTGTCTTCTGATTTTCAGCTAGGTGGGCAAGACTGTAATAATGTCATTTTTAGTGTCTGTGACAACAGTCCTGATCATAAACTAAGTTAAATACATTAACAAGCTCTCTGGTAATAAAAGTTTTCTCCTTCTGTAATTTTAGCTTCAGGCATTTGGGCAGAGGATGGAAAAAACCATCTCAATCCGCGGTGACGCTTTATATAACCAGACAAAAGCATCATTGTTTCTTGCTTCAAATGCTGCTTGGAAATTGGTACACTGCTTAGTTAAAAAACAAAAGCTCCTGGTCTTGACCAAGTTTCACCTGCACCCCACCTCAAAGTCACTCGCACTTGCTAACACAGAACAAAATATTAACTACGTACAGTCACTCAGCAAAACCCTTCGGCAACACGGCGCTGCACATCGCTGCTATCTCACCTCGGGCCGAGGGTGTCTATATCGGGTGCTCACCTATACTCGAGGCAGCACTGAGGAAAAAGACTGAAAATAAACAAGATGATAGCGGCTCAGAAAATAAGCTCGGGCCAACTTCACTCACTCGCTGCTTGAAAGAAAACAGTGGCCCGGCCACAGAGACAGTTTTAGCTACTGAAAACAGAGCCCCGGTAGAATTCACCTTAAGATTCACTAAAGAAAAGGTGTTCCCAGCAGACGGCAGAACTGACAACCCCCGGCTCGCGGGCCTTTCGCACCCTCAGCAAAAAGGCACGGGAAAGGAAGGGACCACTGACCCCGAGCCGAGCTCGAGCGGGCAGAGCCGAACCGAGCCGGAACGAACCGAGTCCGGCCAAAGCGAGCTCGAGCCGGGGAGAGCCGAGCCGAGCCGAGCCCGACCCGAGCCCGGCGGAGCCGATCCGAGTGACGCCCGATCCGATCCGATCCGGCCCGATCCGACCCCCGGTGCCGCCGGCCGGGCCCGCGCGTGCCCAGGCGCACGTACGGCCCGCGCGTGCCCGGGCGCACGGGCTCGCTCCGGCCCCGGCCCGCACCCCCCGCCCCGCCGGCGGGGACGGGGCCACGGAGCCCGGCCCGGTTTCAAAGCATACGCTCCCCCTCCCGCACCCCCCCACCGCCCGGGCTCGGCTTCGCACCATCCTCCGGCCGCCGTCGCCGCTGTCCAAGCGGGCCTCTCGAGCAGGAGGGCGGTGAGGTCGCGCTGCCTTCCCCGATCCCCTCCTCCCCTTGCCCTCCCCTCGAGGAGAGGCGCGGCGAGACCCGCGGCCCAGCCCCGCTTACCGCCGCGGCCGGACGGCGCCCACCGGGGCTCGGCCCCATCGCCCCCGCCGACGGCCCCGCAGGGGGCGGGCCCGGGGATTCCCGCCGGGGGGCGGGGCCGACAAGTGGGCAGGACCATCAGGCGGTGGGCGTGGCCATCGGCAGTGGGCGTGGCCATCGGCAGTGGGCGGTGCCGCCCCGGGGCGGGCAGCGCTTCCCCTCCCGGGCCCCGCTCCGCGCAAGCGCACGCGCAGGCCCCGCTCCTCGGGGCTGCCGTGGGAAGCAGTGTTCCTTCCCATTCCAGAGGGTCCTGCCTCGGGCCGCACAGCTGTGCCTGCAGTAGTTCGTCAGGGACGCGGAAGGGAAAACCCTCGCCACAAGAAATGTCTGCCGTTCCGCAGAGGGGATGGGAGCGGTTTATTCAAATGCCTGCGCGCGCCTCACGTTGCCTTTCTGCAGAAAGAGAACACCAAGTGGGCGAAGAACCAGCCGTGAGCTCTGCGGTCCCGATGGGAACGCAAGAGCCGTTTTCCTGCAGTTACACAGAGATCACGGAGTCCAACCTATGACCTACCGTGTCAACTAGACCATGGCACAAAGGGCCACATCCAGTCTTTCCTTAAACACCTCCAGGGACGGTGACTCCACCACCTCCCTGGGCAGCCCATCCCAATATCTAATCACCCTTTCTGTTAAGAAATTCTTCCTAATGTCCAACCTAAACCTCCCCTGGCGCAGCTTAAGACTATGTCTGTGTTACTAATGCTCGATGTACACATACATTTACACATCTATTTTTCTTCCAAGATAGCTGCTGTCAAAATGCAGCTCATACAGGGATATGGAACCTCAAAGCAAAAATGCCTGTTGCTGACAAGAGTTAGAAAACAAAGGGATATTAACTGCTAGGGACTGGAGTTATTTGCATGCAATGTATTGCACTTCTAGGCAGAAAAGGTTAAAAAGAGGACTGACAAGGTTTAGGAACTAACTGTAGTTCAGTGAAGCTTTTAATCAAGTTAACACTCTCACAGCCCTTCGGGGATTTTCTTAATTTCCATAATGTGCAGCATGTTTTTTGCTTCACAACAGAAGCCAATCAGTTATGTAAGCAAATTGGTTGCATAATTATGCAGATGAAAAAATAAATTTAATTGATTCAACAGAAAACCGTGCTGTTCATTTCACCTGGGATTTCTTTTAACTTCTTGAGGAATAAAATAAATTGGGAGACGTCATCAGCAAGTGGGCCTGCCAGACAGCAGCTCCATTGCATAGGGTACGTATTCCCAAAGAGAGGCTTCCTCCCTCTGCCCCAGCACAGGAATTAATTCCTGCTTTTTAGTTAAGTTTCAGCACTTACTGTGTGACGGGAGTAGTGCTGTGGCTTTATCTGGTTGTGTTATTCCCTATCTGTACCCAGGACACATCCCACTGGCTCAGCAAGCAGCACAGATTTCCAAACTGAAAGTTTGTTTCATACCAGATAAAATTATCGTCTGAAAAAGTTTGTATTTTGACTGCTTGTTCCCTAACAGAAGGAGAATTTTAAGCATTCTTTTTGCTTAATTCTAAGTTGCTACAAGTGGCAATGGAGCTGTTTTCTCCTCATTCCTTTGTTTCGGTCCTGGATCTGCAGGTCAAAAAGTAGCATCAGTTTCTTGGAGAAACAGTTCCGTCACAGGCAATGGTACAGAACCCTGAGACCAATCATGTCAGCATTAATTTTTTATACTACTCATCATTCTAGCAATTTTAGAGAAAGTAATGGAAAAGGAAGTAAGACTGAAAAATGTAGAGCTGGGATCTGCAAAAAAAACTCCCAAAAAACCCAAACCCGTGATGACGCAAGATGCATCTGGAGAATGTGAAAGGACAAGAGATGTGAAGTAGTCATTGCTTTTAATGTGGCCGTTATTTTACTAAGATGAGGAGTATGGCATTAAGATTTTAGTAATTAAAGTTCCATTACTATACATTTTATTCTTTTTCCTCAAGTGAAACTCTCACTGACATCCACTTGAATTCTTCAGTAAACTGAGCACAGCCTGTACCCCTGGCTGTAGCCTCATCTCAAGTCTACAGTGACAACTGGAAGGTGGCCATCTCCACAGCTGGGAGTTCCAGCCCAATTTATTCATGAGCATTTGCTACACTATGTGCTCTGGTGTGGTTAAAAACTGCATAGTCTGACTGATTTCACACTTTCTTAACCTCCTCATGCAGCATATCATACTCCAGATTCCTGTAGTAGCTACAAGATATTAAACTGTCCACATCTACTTTGCTGTTTCCCCATCCTCCCACATACCTAAGAATGTTAATTACAGGGATCTGAATAGGGATCTGAATAGAATTAAATAATTTAATGACAATACAGACACTCAGATATCTTGAATATTTTATATAAAGAATAAAAAACCATTTATTAACATCTTAACAACTTCTCCAAAGGGACCCCCCCCCAATTGCTCTTTATAAAACACAGTGCCAAGCTCTTATTTCCAGCTTTTCACCTCCGTCCCCCATGTGGGTTCAGAAACTCTCAAAACTATCAGTGCTTTGAAATAAAACTGTGGTAAGCCTTTCAAACCCCATTATTCTGTTTTAGTTACAAGAAACTGTCCATACCTAACAAAAGCAATCTTTCCAAGAGCATACCGTGTAATCAGTGAAAACTGAAAAATATTTTCACAGAGGCAATTTCTCATGCATCTAACAACATTCCAAAGGAGCGCAGTGTTGTCTACACCAAGCTACCAAGCACAACATAGGAAATTTTTTATTTGCACATTTTTCTGTCTCTCTCTGCAAAAAGGTACACATACATTTTATTTCCTGTATGAAAATTTTTATCAAATTAGTTGCTTAAAGTCAAAAACAGAAGTTCTTTCAGCTTAACTTACATCTGGGAAAAAGCAAAAATATGGATATTGTCAATATATTGAGTGGCTGGCTCTGCAAAACTGCATTGTCTCTATTGTACTTAACTTTACTCTTCAGAACATTTTTCCATCTTTCCAGGCTTGTTTCCATTCCACACTGGAGTTTTGTCTTGTTTGGCACATGGAATTTCTGTTACCAAAATACCGAGAATGTTACTCAAGAAACCTTTCTGGCCTTTTGATACACATCAAAATGGCCAGAATTGTTCTGTATTTCATGAAGACCTAGACAGTACAAAAATGTGAAATACAGGACTTAACAGCAAAGTTTTTTAAATTGCCTACTGGTTTGTCACGTGTGTATATATATATTTCTCATATATATATTTATTTCTCATGTATATATATCTAAAGGGAGAAACACTATATTGCCAGAAACACCAGAAGCCCCAGCTGTAACAAAACTTCTAAGCAATGATATGGGGAGCTTGCATTGCTTGTTACTACAAAACATGACTGAGACTACATCCTATCAGCTGAAAATGATACTCAGGAGATGGAGCCAGAACATTGCAAAAATTTTACACAGTTCTAAGTTAAACCTGAAGGTCAATGATTAACCTCTGTCTGAAAAAGTAAGCAACATCTGAATATTTTTTCTGGGGATGATCGAAGTGAAAATTCAAGGTTGCTTACAGTGGAAAAAATTCTGCTGCCTCTAGAACATCCCAAGATTTGAAGCCATACAGATTACAAAGAGAATTTTTGTCCTTCTGCAACTCTCAAACACAGTATTAGCCACATCTGGTACTGCTTGCAGAAATGTGGGATTTAGCTGAGGGTCAGATAGCCTCATAATTTCCAAGGGAAATTAAGGATCTTACAAAAAGCAATTAGCAAAAATTACTTAGTTTCTCACTACCAGTTTTAGTTCGTTGAAAGCTTCCAAAATTGCTCATCACTAATGCTGGAGTGGCTGCAAGAATATCAGTTTAGATCCCTCACTGGAAACCTGGTCACTTCTTACCCAGTCCTTCAGCTCCTGGGAAGCAAATGCAATTGGATTTGACCAGGTAGATGGCCTTACAAATGGCAGAGCCATCTTGCTGAATACCAAAGGGGTGGAACCCAAAGTTTGTTTAAACTAGTGCCAACTGTACTTCAAGAAATGTTGAGGTAAGGGGCTTTTAAAGAAATGTCATCTGATTGTTATTACTGAATCCACCATTTTTTAGAGGGAAGGCAGATGAGATCCTCACAGAAGAATGAAAACACAAGAGCCTCTATCTTTGCATTTTTTTTTGTACAGGTGGCACAGGAGGAAAAGTAGTGATCTTGGCTGTCACTGCAGTCAATCCTCTCCTCCAGTAGCAACTCCCAGACAGACTGGATGAGCAGTGGTATTGAAGAAGGTCAGAACCTGGCCCTGAAGAGGGCCAGGAATCTAAGAACTGATGATGAGATTCATGACATCAGATTAATGGCATGAACCTTAAGACAAGAGTGGCAACCTCCCCCAAAGAGAAGAACCACCAACACCCCTTCAAAACCCTCCACAACCATCCAGGAATAAGATCAAGGTGGCTTTCATAATTCAGAGGCACAAAGGACACCTGCAATAATGCTCCTGGAACTGGGAAGAGACTTATGCTGCCCCAAAGGAGGTAAAGATTTTTCAAACATTCAGGTCTTATGCTACACCACCTTGATCTCCCTTATGATGGAACAGCCTTAAAAACATGTGAATTTCTCTACCCAAAAGAGCAGAACTGTTCAGAACAAAAAGCTTTGAAAGGGATGGAGAGGAGGATGAAAAGAGCTGTACTACTGGCATGTTTGTCAAGGTTGGTACTGGAGATCTAAACTAACACTACATAAAATGGGGAGCTCAGGCAACTATCAGCTTTGACAGAGGTCCCACTGATTTGCCACAAGAGTTCTTCTGATAAGAAATGTGTGTCTCTTCTTACTCAGGCCGCAGATCAGTAGATGAAGTGTGACTTGAGCAATTCATGCTCCAAATCGGATTCAGAATTTGCAGGTGGGAAAAAAGAAATCCCGAAGAACCAGGAATGGTGGCACAAGCTTGCTAGAAGCCTTCATCTCATCGTGCATTTGGCAGAAACTAAAAAATGGGCAAACTCACCTTCCTCTAAGAGCATAACCAAGGGAGAAAGCAAGTTTTCCTTTTCAGTGGAAGTACCCCTATATACAATTGTGAAGCTACACACAAGCTATTATCAAGATACAACTAACCCTTCATCTGTGAGCAACACGTGTCTGTGAAGAAAGGTGTCCTAAGTCGGGCATATCTCAAGCGATTTTGAAGTTATTTTCATCTCAGTGCTTTTTACTGGGATCTTGCAGTAAGGAAATTAACATCTAAGGTGCACACAGATGGGTCAACATCCTCACAAGTTACTGTGAGGAAGACAAAAGGAAACGTATTACTTCTACAGACTATGAAGCAATGTGGAAAATACCTCACTCAAGAACAGTAGATACACTCCATCAGTGCACTTACCTATACTTATACTACACTTACACTATCACCTGCTGGGAGAAACAAGTTCGTACTAGATTCTCTGTAAAAAAGGAGAATGTAGGTTCTGAGGCTGCAGCTTCCTCAATATCTAATGATGTCATTACAGAACATAGTGTGACATTTATGTACTTAGGGAAAAAAAATTACTCTTTTTAGGCTACTATCTGCATTATCATCAATATCAGTATTTAAAAGCACAACTTGAGTTTGAAACGTTGCTGTCAATCTGTAAGGAACTGCCTTTATTACTCTGTATTATTTTGAAGAATGATTGCTTTAACCATTAAAAAAAAAAAAAAGTCTTAACTATTTAATGACTACCAAACAGCCAGACCTCCTCAGCCCATTTCATATTCTCCTGAAGCCATTTTAGAGCAGATGAAAGCTCCAGGCTGTAAACTTCTTCCATATTAAAATTCATTGTCATATGCTTAAGAAAAAGCTTTGGATCAGATAAACGAGCTGCTAGAATCAGTCTCTCCACTGCCACTTGATAGGCACTGTTATCCTGAACTGTCTGATCTTCACATCTGTAAGAGAATTTTCACAAATACAAAATTAGGTACCATACAGGCCTTGTGTTGATTGCCTGACACTCTACTGGCAGCAAGATTACAGAAATATTAAAATAAATCCATGTATTCACTTCACTGATAATACATTATGTTAATTTCTAGACAGATTTTAGATTATTATTCTGAAGAATTAAAAAGTTAGAAAAGTATATTTTTAATATATTTTACAGTAATGAAATGTAGTAGGCTTTAATGCCAGTCCAAAGTAGCTCTGCAATATTCACAATTCATGAAAAAATATTTGTCTCTGGGCTGGAAAATTCAGTAAAGGAATGCAAACCAAAAAGGTTTAATAATTTTTGGCATGTAATCACTTTTGGAACAAGGCTGTGCCTAAGCTACATGCCTGTATTTTTTTGCAAGAGCAGAACTTAACTCTTTAAGAAAACAAGCAGAGGTACAATAGCATACATATGAAAACAAGAGATAAAAAATTCCTCATTTATCAAAGGAACAAAATTAAGAGGTGTATTCCTTGGGAAGGATAGAGAGGAAGGAAGACAAAATACTACAGTTTTGGAGATGCACTTGTTCATAGTTCTTAACAAATGTAGCTTTTCTATGCAGTTACATTTTGATGCTGAGCCAGTCAGTCCCAGAGAAAAGTGGGTCTTGAAAAATAAAATTACAGGTATAACCTAGTGACAATGATTGGTGGTTTACAGACAAATGGAAAAAAAAGCAACAAAACACATTTCTAATCTGGATGTATTAAGACTCACAGAAAGTGGGAAAAGAAAATACTAATAAATTTAATATTGAGCTATCCCTCATAAAGAAAATTAAATAAAATGGCTTCATGCACTTTCAAAAAAACAGCCAAGAAATGTTAAGAGTTGTTTTTTGAAAGAATTAACATTTTGACTGTGCCCTTCTACTCCAGTACTTAACCACAACACAACAATCTATATAGCAACGCATCAAGTCATCCCATTTTTGAATATACAGTACATTCTTAGTGCAGTAGACACATTCAGTTAGGAAACACAAGTCACTGTCACTCTGGAACAACTACTTTTCTGTTACACACATGTAGAAATTATAATGATAACCCCCCCCCAATTCAGAAACAAAGATTAAAAACAAGTTTAAAACCAAGCATCCTCTTTCCTAGACAGTGGAAAATAGGATCTCTTGTTAATTACCTCATAACATGAACAATCAAAATGGTACATATATGACAACAAACCTTTTCAGTATTATTTGAAAAGTTTGACTAGTAGTCATTGGACTTTGAATATAACTGGCATTTGAAACAAGAAATATTTCAATGGCAAACAGCATCTCAACTTCAGACAGGTAAGATGGAATCTTCAAAAGTTTGTGGTATGAATTTCCCTGCAGCTGTGGGTAGCAACCCAATGATAAAGCATCTGAGAATAAATACAGAAACATGAGGAATTAGGACCACCAGTACTTAACATAGATCTGTTTTCTTCTGTGTGTGACTAAACGTGGAAAAAACCCAAACCCTTAATAGATTTTACTATTTCACTGACGAAGTGGCCTGATTTGAGAACTTAGCAAATAGTATTCACACATAATATTCACTGTTGTAAAATGTTATTTTTTTCCATGAGTATTATCAGCTATGATTAAAAAGCTCTGACAGAATTCTGGAGACACCAAGTGTGTAATAACACAAGTACAGCTTAGGGCAGGTCAGACAGAAGCTCTATTAATCATGATCAAAGTGAGAGAACATTTGAACAGCATCTCCTGCTTTTTTCCCCTAACTTCTGTTAAGTGACCCCAGCAACCCAACCTACATATACAGCATTTTAGGGGGGAAAAAAAAAAGAGAGATGAGGAAAAACTATCATTTTAAGGTTAAAAAAGAACAAGAGGGATGGACTCAAAGTAGACTGCTAACCACCACAATTCTAAGACAGAATCAAACAGTAAATAATGTGACAATGTGGAGCAACAACTCTTGGTGGACCCCAGCAGAGTGGCACACCCAGTATTATCTTAGCTCAGAAATGGGGAATTGAAAACAATTTCTGACTATTAGCTTTTAGTTGAAAAGCATTTTCTTAAAGTTAGGATAAACTTCTTAGCCAGACTTCTCAAATCTTACATAAATAATTTTAGCACCACAGCTCTAAACAGATGTATAAGTAAATATAATTTGCCTAGATGAAAAAGTGAAGATGATGCTATTTTCAATCATTTCAAGGGTTCACATTTCTGAAAATCTGAAACTGAATATAAAAAATTAGTTTTATCAAAATTACATTTATTTCATGCCAGGTAGTATGCGATGATTCTTATTTTCAACTATTTCCTAATAAATATTTTGGTTACAAATAAATTCCTGAGAGTGACACAGAAAGTACTGTTTTTCTCTTACCCATTTCTTCCCAACATACTGAGATGTTATCCAAAGACTGTAAGGGGAGGACATTGTTTAAGAAGCCACTTACTTTTGTAATATGTCCTAGCTTTAGACCACAAAGAACTTCTTCCCAAAGCTGTGATTAATCTTCTAAGTAAAATAAAATCAATAGCAATTTTTTTTGAAAGCATGAAGTCTACTGCAGAGGATGAGACCCCAAGGCTCTTGTTCTCAAAACAGGCATTTATCAGCTTGTTAAAAAGGCAGCTGTACTGAGAAACATCTACAATATCTGAAATGAAATGAAGAATATTAACTACTGAAGTCAAATGCAAATCTAATTGAAGAATCACTTCCCAATCAGTATCTAAATGAGGACTCTTGCTTCTATCAGCAAAATGGAACATGGGATAACATGAATTCTTTTTTCATCAGAAGTTTTTTCATACACTAGTTCATTTATATTGTGAAAGAGAAGTGTTAAGGTCCAAGTAACAATTTGCTGCCAAAACCAAGAGGAGATCAGATAAAAATACATTCACTTGCTCAAGCTTATAAATACAATCTTTACCTGATCTCTCAGGCTTAAAACTCTCACCAATAAAAATTACCTTAGTGCTTCCACTTCTGCTTCTACTCTGAACTGTCCCTTTCCTGGCAGGACTGAGCAGACTTGTATCCACCTCATGCCTCAAAAAACTAGATTCTTTCAGTATTCTCTAAGCAGATGGTCTTCCAACCAACCTCTCCTGACATTCCTAAAAGCACACACTGGCAACAGAATGAGACCTACACAGAGGAATCAGCTGAGGTTTCCTCAGTGGAGCTTAAGTAACTATGCATCTCATTTTGAAGTACTTGTCCAGAATTTGCAAGATAAATTGAGCCCAAAAGAGCACTTATTCTTAGCATGGTATGTAAAAGATGTCTAGGTTAGCTGCCTCAGTTATAGGAAAAAAAAACCCTAAGGCATTCATCTGAAATTAGGATAAAATTAATCATGCCAATTATATCCCTATTTGATTGCATTGTATAGACTCTGTATGATCCTTAAAAATTTAATGGGTCTTTCCTGTTGCCCTGTGTAATTAAGTCAATTGGAAAAAGAGGACAGGTGTACAAACACTGGGTGTGTGAGAGTGCACGTGTGGCAAGAGCTGCAGAGTAAAATAAGAATTCAAACTCATGCAACACTCTGGAAAAAAACCCAGGCTTGTCTGAAACCATCTTACTTCTTCAACAAATTTTAGCTGGAAAACAGAAAGAAGAGCATAGAATCATATGTTAAATTTTTAAGTCTTAACACAGTACCTTTTTCTTTACTTACCAGAATGTTTTTGCAAACCTGGGAAGTTCTGCAGAACTTCAAATGCCTGCCTGTACAGACTCTTACTCAAGTATTTGTGCACTAGGGTATGTAACAGATTGTGTCGATTGAGGATGTCCATTTTATCACAAGGCCACAACGGTGCATTTGTGGTCCACTCTGACTCTGTGGCAAACAACAGTACAGTGTTATTTCTGTGAACTGAAACTGCTGGGCGCTGAGATTTTTGGCCATTAAGAATATACTGTAAACTGTAACATAACATAAATTTCAGATCTGCACAGAAAATGCAGTTCTAGTTATTAATAATTCATTCCTTACGACAAATGCTCTTCTGATGGATTCTCTGAACCTTTATATTGTAAAATATTGTTAAACATCACAAAAGTAAAATGGACTGTCAGTGGCATATATAAATTTGTAATATCTATGTACATCTATAAAACTGAGTAGCAAATTTTAGATCCTAATATTAATTTATAGAACACATTCTATTCTTTAAACTTCTGAATTTCTTCTCCTTTCAGCAGATCAGAATTCCAAAAAGTCAGAAATAATATGCTATTTAACTGCAGAAATATGGTACTATTCTAAAGTAATTATATTAAATGGGGATACTGATAGGCATAAAGAAACACTCTATTGACCCAAGCCTGAAATTTTTTGACATTGAATGTCCCCTGGCTCAAAGGAAATCTACATGGAGCAGGGTCATTTGCCAAGCTGCACTCCCCCGTCATTACAGCAGACTTTTGTGTAGAACGGTGTTGATACCAGACTACTGCGAAAACTTTTCTGAAAAATATTATGTATTATATTATTTCTTATACATATCAAGACTACTACTACCAGTAAGATGGATCACATTTGCTTTTGTTGTCCCAGTATTATTAACTTTATTTAGTAACATAGAGCAGCTTGTATCTTTTATCTGAAATTTGTCATGGAAGGGAATGGTTCAAATTTAAGTCAAAAGCTTACCTCTCAATACCCTTGTCGCTCCATCCAAACTTCCACAATTAAGGAAGATTTCTGCAGCTTTATTAACAATCTGACATCTTGATGCTGACCTCCCTGCACCTATAAGTCCTTTCATGAGTGTAAAACGTATCTGTAGCTCGTGCAGTTTATCCAAAACCTTCCTTCCCTAGTGTAAGAGGGAGAAGGGAAAGGGGGAAGGTCAGAAAAAGCAGTGGTATCAGTGAACAAGGAGTGTATTTACACAAAATACAGCAGATTTAATTTAGTGGTATAGGTTTATAGGCATCAGTTCAGTTATCCAAACTGAGTCAGGGGAGAAAATTTCTAGAGCAAAACTTCTAAAGAAGGGTTTTGGTTTTTTTTTTTACTATCTAGGCAAAAAACTTTGACCAACCTCTCGTTGAAGAGTTCCCAGCACACTATTCCCCTCTATTTCTCTTATATAATGTCCCTATACAGTATTTTTAATATACTTTGTAATTAATTTCTATTTGCTTAGTTAATTTTTTATTTTTTATTCCATTCAGCACTACACAATCTGCAAAATTCTAAAAAGATCATACAGAGATTCTTCTTTTTGCAGTAGAGCTATAACTGTTAAATTGAAATCATTACTCCAACATAAGCAAAAGCAGAGACTGATAGTTGTAATGCAGCAGGACAATAAACTGGAAAAAGTTGGGCCTATCTGGCCAACAGTGTAACAACCAACAACTTGGCTGATTGCCAAGATTCCAGGCTGATATTCAGACTGGTTTCCTACAGAAGCTTCGTCTTAACTTTTTCGTTGTCCTTTTCAGTCAAAACCAGAAGAAAGGTAGCAGTCTCAAAGATAATTAAGATCTGACCAATCTAAAATAGATGATGATCAAGTCAAGGTGGGATATCACAATAATGTTCCCAGCAAGGCAAGGCCAGGCAGAATTCAGTACTTGCCCTGTCTGGCTGCACCTTGCTAGTCAAGCAACATGGACCAAGCTCCAAACTAGATGCGTTTCAGCTCTTGTTTAGTGGGTGCATCAATAAGGAAGCAGCTTATTAAAAATTGTGGTTTTGTGTGAGCATGCATTCTGGTGGCAGAATAAGGTTCATGAAGGTAGAAGGAAAGGGAAGTTTAAGAGAACAGAGAAGCTGACAGAAAATGAAACTCACTTAGAAGAAGCTCATGATTTGAAAATGCTTTATGCATATGTACATACATACTGCAGACTGGCATGTGCTCAAAACTGGAGACTTTTGAAGCCCTGCAGGTATCTGCAAGAAAAACACTACACGTGTTTTTGACAACTTGCACCTCTGAAATTAGGACATGAAGATGAATCTCCTTGGAATATAAGGGATTATGCAATCCAAATATCAGGGTTACCCTTAATAAGTATCTGTAAAACAGCTAGAATGTATGAATGCGTATGAACACTATATGCTGAAGAAGACAGCCAAATCCCAAGCCAAACTAAACTCTTCAATGGGCATGTGAGCACTACCATTCCTCAATGCCAAAAATTTATATCACCTCTTCTATGGTTAGGACTATCTTAACTGTTCTAACTGCTAAGTTTTGTGGAACAAAAATGCCTAAAAGAGTTCTAGCGCAGTATTATGTAAGTGCTAATACAAAGAGCCTCTCTCCTTCCCTTTACTCTTAAACAGTACCACACTGTGCTGTAGCTTGACAGGGACTTGCTAAATTCAACTCAACACGCTGATGCTGAAAAATTAATGATTCATCAGAACAGGTGCACTGCTTCCACACTAATCACCTCTATCAAATATCTCCTGGGACCTGGCTTAACCATTAGCACAAAAGACAATTTAATTCCTTGAAGCGAACCAAAATGGGTTCCTTGATGATAATTCACAAAAAAACCCAACCCAAAACTTCAAGAGACAAAGGGAAGAAGACAACGAGAGCACTTCCTTTTGTTCATAACAATTCGTGCTGGAAATCATCTTGTATGGGATGAAGAACATCCCAGTACAGCATAATTATTAGCTGAAAGGATCAGACCCAAGTTCAGAATTTGATCACTGAACAAAATACACTCCAAAACCGCTGGTGGTTTATATATTTCTTATGCTGTCACTTGTCATGTTACATTGTATAGGAGATTCTGTCTGGTATACACTGCTTCCTTCCAGGAAGAAAAAGATGAACTTAACATTGAAGTAGATATTGCTACAGTGAAATTATGACCAATACTGCATGAGGCCTAAGGAGTATAAAACATCCAGTCAAAAGTCTAGTCTCTTAGCCCTGGCCCTTTATAATATTTGACAGCAAAGAAAGCATTGTAAAGGGTATTTCTTTGGGATGTCCAAGTTTTGCAAGATTCGCAGAATTCAGAAATTTATATTCTACCAAAGAAAAGCACTTCCAGTGGAGTTCTGAGGAACAAGCAGTTCACCAAGAGCAGCAGCAGCCTTGCTACGCTGCTTTTCTGTCTTTCTGGCCTTATCCATGCTATTTGAGGCCAGATGCAGAAGCACCACTGCAGGAAATTGCTAAAACTTCTCTAAATATCACTTGTGTTGTGAGGTCTCAAAACGCAGCATTACTGCCAGACAGAAGAAACACACATTTCCGGGAAACAATCCCATCAGCACCTCACCCCAGAATATCAGGAAGACTGGTCTCCTGATTTAGATTCAACCTCAGCTCAGAAAAATCACAAGCTGAACCTGAACAATCAAATTGCTAGGTTGCAAGACAAAGTTATGATGGGCTCCACAGAAACCCACTGCTCAGAAAGGCACAGTGAAATGCTTTGATCCATCTGGACGATTAAGAAGTATTAAGATGGTGAGGAGGGAAGTGGAGCCATTCAACTAGAGAAACACAACATCTAGAAGAGAAATTACTACTTCTTTTTCTTCAAGTCAGGTTCCTATAGTCCAAGTATACCTTCATCCACTGCAGTACTTCGTGATAAGAATACATTACGCTTATTCCAGTCCTCCCAACGAAAAGTCTGTCTGCTTCATTAGGTTGTGAATTTTTCATTACTGGAAACAAAACAAAAAGCATTTTAAAAAAAATTTTACATGTAAATGCAGTTTAAAAGAAATTAAATGCTTGAAAACCACAGTTGTGAAATATCAAATCCGTTTTCTGAAATATTTACCATTAAAAGTAGTAACTCCTTAAGTCCTAACACTGGAAGTAGGGTAAGTAACTATAGTTTATTCAGACAGTATTTTATAGTAGTCTAAGTCATCTATAAAATAACTGGACATATAATGGCATAATTTAGCAACATCATTATTTGTAAAGTAAGCGTTACGTTTTCTGGCAACATGAAGAAATTTTGGTAATTGCAGAAGAACTAAGTAATTACAAGTTTTTCCAAACATACTGTACCACCTCTTTGGTCTCAACCCATTCAGGTGTGGGAATATTTTTTGTACCATTAGAAAATAAAAATAAATATTTTAAAATGTAGTGTTTATTTATCTTGTATTTGCAATTTCTATTTTTGTATATGCTTTCTAATGAATTTAATATATTAGTGCAGTAGTACATAAAAAATTGGGGGTGAGTGTTCAAAAATCTTTTACTGATGGAGGCGCCTATCAGTTTGGAGACCACTGCTCTAGGGAAGACAGACTAAGTCCCAAGCTCTGCCAAAATATTCTCTCTGTGTCACAACTGGAAGCTGTGATAGCCATTTAGTAATACAGAAGTCCGTGGTCAGAAAGGTCATGTCATGTATCTGGAATAAGTATTCATCATGTTTAATAGTTAATACAGGATGAAAAGTATCTGAGTCATCCCTTATAAAACACTTAAATATCCCACTGACACTTCACTGAGCCTCAGTGATTTGTGAGCTTATCAGGAAGAATGATACAGATATGCAAATGAAGGGGCATAGGGAGGAAAGGGGCAACTAGAAGGTGTTTTGTGGACCCAGCACTTGGAGAAACTCTTGGTTCTTTAGAGAATACTTCTAAAAATCCAAATTACTAAGGAAAAGCTATAAATTATGTATATGATGTAACCCTGTTCAAGGTGTTTTAAAATACACAACTATATATATATTGACAACTCTAAAGTTTATTTACGCTATTAATAGTGTGACACTTCACATGACAATACTTAAATACATTTGCCTTTGTCCTGAGTATAGGCCATTCTTATTAAAAGACCACAAATTTTGGGTTCTCTTCCTGATTTCACAAAGCTCAAGTGTTCCTCCTTCAGAATTTTCTTTTGACTTTAAGTGTAAGCTCTGTGGATTTTACTTCTAGTAGAAAATGGCTTCTACTGAACATTACAGCTGATTGCATTTGCAACTCAAGAAATTCTGAACACTGTAACATAAAATTAACTAATAATCATAAAACTATACAAAATAATTTTTTATCTCTTTTAAAACTCTACAAAGAAAAGGGATGAACAAAAAGCATTTCTTGTATCTTAATTTTACCTGCATCAGCAAAATCACAGAAAGGAACTTCTGGTCTGTCTGACTCAGAATCTTTGGTTAGTATTTCAGCAATAGATAAAAATAATTTCTGAAAATCCTCAAAACATTCACATCCAGTTCTTGCATTAAGATACAAAATTCCCAGCTTGGTCCAATCCCTTTTTTCCTTACAATGCTGTGAAAAGGGCAAGGGATAAAGATAAGCAAACCTGCTTCCAGAACACCAAACAGAAAATATATTGAAATTTGAGAGATACACCTGGGATAGACTAAAGCAGAAAAAAGATGGAGATGAAATGGTACTGCCAAGAATCTTCATGTTCATATGGCACAGTTTCATGTTGCCTAACTTTCATGGACTACTAATTGCTTCTGTCCCTCAAGAAATAAAATTTCTTTTTTCATGTCATGACCCCAGCTGAGGAAGCTCATAACTTACGTATCCTATTTAAGAGCTGGCATTCATCCAGTATCCAGTATTTGCTATCCTTTTTTTTTTTTTTTGACATGATGCACACCGGATTTATGTTTTTTTTCTGTATGAGTCAGTCGTTTGCTTGCCAGATCACTTGGTAACTTTGGTGTTGAAGGAGTAAAAGAAGGTTCTTCCCTTCTTATATTTCAGTGTCTGGATTTGAGCACTACGTGTGATAATATGTAAACCATAATTGAGCATAATAAGTAATCTGACCTTGAATATGAAACACACAAGTGTTCAACTAAAGAATATTTTACAATATTTTCTTATTCTTTAAAATTCCTGCTTAGTGTTGTCAAATGTAGCCTTTCACAATTGTGTGTTTTTATACTACATGTGAATTCTATCTGCTAAATAATATAAATAAATTTTTGGTGAGGAATGATGCACCACTACCAACTACAAGCATAACAAATGTAAGGCATAGGAAATAATTGCTTAAAGTTATAAAATCTTTAAATTAGATGCAAAACCAAGATACAAACTACAAGTATGTAAATTAAAATACTGACATCACAGAAAAGCCAATGACAGTATTCCCTTGCATGTTAAGCCTTCCCAAACATGGATTTACATAAAAGCATTTGATCATAAGCTCAATATACTCAATAATAGAGCCCACTAATTTAGAAAGGTGTAGAAATTGCTATTTCTTGTACGTTTAAAAGAAGGCATAGTTTAAGTATTCCACCAAGTCTGAAGAATGCACATACTGTACCTGAATTTCATCTGCTGCCAAGTTGAAATCAAAAAGCCAGTTCTTTTCAAAATGGTGTCTTTCTCTAAATCTTCCATATAAAAAAAATATTAATACTTAATTTTAACACCCTATTGAACTAAATTATGCACTAGCAGAAGACAAACAACAAAAGACCATATATGAACAATAAACTGATCTGATTTTTGATTCTATTTACTTCACATTATGCAAACTGCACACTGAAAACACTCATTTACAATCTTGCCAAGGGAAGACAGTAAATGTATTAAACAAATAATTGAGCAGAGCTAGTTTTACAGAATATATTCCCTTGTCTCAGTTGAAGTGTAACTGAAAAGGTACAAATAAGACTTGCAAATCCAGTAAGTAAACTGTATTGTATGTATTTCTGACATAAAATGACAACTGCAAGTCACCTTCAAATACCTAGGAGCACAACACTTTATCCTGATGCCACCACTGAAACGATGGATACATCTACTCAGTGCAACGCTACGAGGCAGAGATGGATAACCTACACAGGGCATGTGCTAACAGGAGTAACTGAAGTAGCACAGGTGCTCAGTCTTCATAGATACAGAGCCTTTCTCACCTTCAGCTGCACTCACATACATACTGAGGCAACCTGGAAGAAGTCATTACTTTGTGAATCAGATTCCCGATACAAAAAGTAATTAAAATGACCTCCAGCATTTGTGGTAAATTGCATAGGTAAAAAAACAGAGATCCATGGCTGAAAGTACTCTATGGGAAAAGTATGCAAAAGCAGAAAATAATTTCTACAGTTCTTTCAGTTGGAACAGTGGTGGTTTATTTTCAGATAGTAGATGCTGCATATTTGGTCTCCTCTAAGAATCAAAGGTATGTTTACGAATCACAAATTTAATTTCTCAGCTTGCATGTGTGTATATGATGCAGATGATACAAAAAAGAAGGATCACAATCTCGTTCAAGTGATGGGGAGGTACCAACAGTTATGGAAAAGATTTGAGATTTTGCCCAGCATAATCCACCAGTACTTAAAAATGATCCTCCTCCTCCCTAGCCGTGTTGGCACAAGTGTTTATCTAATCACACCATAAAGGAAACTAGAAAACTACTTCAGATTGTAACTAATCCTCGTATTGTCTGTACTGTTTGCTTATGTGGGCATAAATGATATATTAAACCATGATGTTTTGAATTTGACTAGTTATATAAACCTTTAGCACAGCAGGGAGCAGACTGTACAATGACGGTTGATATGGAAAAAAATAATAATCAGAATCTAAGTTTTGACTTAACATTCCTTGATCTCTGAAGCACAGTAGATTGACACCACTTTAAATACAATTAGGCATGATACGACAGTATTTTAATTCAGAACATCTTTTAAAGATTTTACGTAAATTTATAAAAACAGAATCTAAAGCAGGAACTAGACAGATATAATTAGAAAAGTAGTTCCTTAAAGGCATACCTGGATTTTATGTTCAAAACAACACTTATTTCCCAACTAGAAACTTGCAATTGGTGAAGTAATTTAACAATATAGTCAAAATGGTCTAACTCAAGGAACATACCAGCATCAACGAGCTGTAATATCAAAAAAAGTAAGAAAAGTAAGCATACAAAAACTGTGATCACTTAACGCATTTTCAGAGGTAAGTGGCAAACAACATTGGGAAAAACATGTCACAGTGAATCTTACTCAAAAAAGAATTGATTAAATAAAAACCCGTACAACCAATTCAGCTACTCACAATAACACTTTTAATATTATTTCAGTACAATTTTTTTAAAGTAAAGTGTTTGAGTTTTAAAACAGGGAAAGTATTTCAGAAATTCCAACAAGCAGCAGTAGTACAAACTCATACCTTACGAAAGGTACGGATTAATGTAGGCACAGCATCTCTTAAATTCAAAGAAGCCACTTGCTCAAAAACTTTCATAACAACATCTGTAGTTGGCTAATTTAAACAAAAAAAAAGCACAATCAGTTTTGCAATTCTGTTCAATAACGAAACTTAGAGATTTTATAATGGAAACTTTTGAACTGCTCCCCTCACCCAAGATTTGAGCACCAGAGTAAAACCAAACTTATTAATACAAATGGCATAATACTCAAACTTGGAGTGTGGAGAAACTATGGAACAAAGATTTAAAAATATTCCAAAGTCACCTACCAGTGTCTTGATTTCTGCAGTTACATTCAATATCCAAAATACCTCCTGCAACAAACAGTTCTTGAGCAGAGAAACAAGAAGATCATTCAACACTTGAGAAGCAAAATCCACACCAGGAACAACTCCTCTGTAATACCGCACAAATATCTGGACTGAAAAAGCAATTAAATTAATTTCACTTTGGGGTAACTGATGCTAACTATTTAAGCAAGTTATTTCCTTACATTTTAAATGCAGTGTAACAACCCTTAATTATCCAAGATATTATGGGACAGGGATATGGAGAAAAATGTGTGAAAGGATCCAGTTTGAATACAGTGTTAACCTTACTAGACCCAGACTGACTATTCTGAAATACCTCATATAATTGAACTGAACACTGTAAGCCCTGTAGATTTCAAGAAAGCTTAGCTGATTTGGTGCAGCACAAGAAAAATGCACAAAACCAGGTCAGATTTAGTATGTGCATCAAGGCAGTAAGGCCTTTCCAGACATGAAGCTCTAGAAAGTGAAGTGCAGTGTTATGGTGGATGGTTTTACCACCTGTTGCATAGCTAGCTTTCCTTGACAGACACGTACCATAGCTTGCTGGCACACAGTGTTACCCACATTAAAACACCCAATATTTTAACATGGGAACAATACAGCACAGGGTGCAACTGAGTCCTCCGTTCACATTCTGCTACACGCCGAGAAGCTCTCAAAAACTTAAGACTGTTCAAGATAGGTACAAAAGGAATCACTGTCCAGAGTGAAAAAAACCCAAACCAAAACAAAGTCCTTTCTGACTGAACTCAAAAGCTCAGATGGATCCGCATCAATTGGAGTTCTTAAAATGGGTTAATCATAATTGCCTGCATATATGGTAATGTGTAAGGACTAAACTAAAGCTGTTTGGGTGCAGTAGCAATACTTCAAGAGCTTCATTCTAAAGGTTTTGGGTTTGTGATGTTTGGCCAGGGTGTTCAAAAGCACCTTAACAAAATTTGGGTTCTGTTAAACATACCCCCTGCCCCAGTCATGCATTTCTACTCTCAAATCTAGTTACAGTCAGGCTAAGTTCATTTTCTGTGGAAGTAAGTTTCTAACAACCTCCTGAGATAACTGTGTATTTAAATTTCTAGCCTGACTGGGAAATTTAAACACAACAATGCAGGGACTGAACATATTCATTTGAAATAGGAACTTCTTATTCACTGTTGAATAACCATTTCTCTCTTGACAATCTATTTTATTTGCTTTAAATAAGCTAAGTATCAAAGATACATCAACAGCTACTACTATACCATACCTGCACGTTTTAGGAGGCCTGGTTCTTTGATATTAATGTATGTCCTAAGAATTGTCATGCAAATCTAGGAACAAAAAAAAAAAAAAAAAAACCAAGCAAAAAAACCTATAATGAAATGTTACCTCAGTTTACACCAAACAAAAGAACTACCCACAAACATGACTTCTATTATGAAATGAGCTTTACACTGAAAATACAGTTACTTCAAGATTAGTATTAATGTGGCAGACTGTAAACAAACAGAAAAAGGGAAGCAAAAAGGTTAAAGTGAAATGTGGTAACAAAAAATTACATGGAACATAACAACTAAGAAGTCAAAAAATCATCCAGATATGAATACTGTAACATTGATTATCACAAACAATCACTGATAAGGACAAAGAACAAAAAACTCACTAACTTAATTTAATGAACCGTTTCACCCCACACCCACTTAATTAAGAAAAAAAAGTCCACATGAGTTATTTGGTATTGGAACATTCTGTCAGTTTTGTGATACTTACACATTTTGCTCTACCTCTGCAGATGAAGAAAAAAACACTACTGTGTTTAAATCTTAGAATTCCAAGTTAGGGAAAAAACCCACCCACCCTTTCAGATATCCTTTGTCACTTCTGGAACATTACAGTCTTTCTGCACAACAATGTAAATAGGTCATATTTAATACTATTTTGTGAAATAATGAAAAATCAAGAGACAGGGAATGCCCTAAATTAATAGTCATGTTATTAGAAAACTGAGTCGGGTTTATTTTTACATGCAACTTAAAAATTACAGAGGATCCACTCATGGAGTTTGTTACACAGCAAATGAACTATCATCAAAGCTAAAGATACTGGCTTGTGGCCAAGACATCTTTCTTTTTTTAAAACCATTAACCTGTTCAGATCATCGAGCCCAAGAACACAAAAACTGTACGTCTAAGTATGTTAAATATAAATCTTATTGTTTTTACTTTGAAACAGTATCATAATGTTATTGAACTATAGTCCAAGATACACCTTTCAGAAAATCATGTCATCATTAAATATATGTGAAGTGTGACTTGACAATGGGTTAATTCATTTAATCCAAATCTATAATCCCAGGTGGCTCAGGGCATTTCCAAAACAAACTTTCATAAATGCTCATAGTACGGAAATTAGTTTGCTTTCTTTTGGAAGCTGTTTTTCTCCTTCCTTGGACTGACTCCCAAAAAAAGCCAATATTACATCTGGAGCTCTGACTGTTCCAAGTATTAGTGAAATTGCCTGGAAAACCCACTTGTAGTAGTATTTAATCATGGGACATGTTATATTACATTAGTAAAAGAAACTAAATGTGTTATTCCTTTACAGCTTCTAGAAGGCTTCAGTTGATTTAGCTGTTTCAATTTTAAAACATATAACTGCACATACAGACCATGTAAAAATCTGAGAATCTCTAAATTTTGAGTTAACTGTAATAGATTTCGAAAAAAGGTACATGAACGAGATGATTCCTATTTTCAAAAGGTAGTTTAAGTCCCACTCTTCTGTCATCTCTCAGTTGATCCCACGACTTCTTCAACATGACAATTTAATAAAAACTACAATAAAAGACTGTGTATATCTTATACAAGCAACCAGCTGTCCAGTAAAACACGGTCCTACCACAGTAACAGAGGTGCTTATTCAGAAGAACAAGCACAGGAATGTACGAAATCCTTCAGCATCTTCCAGCCAGTGCACACTCTGATGTTTAATAAGGGAGAAAACCTCATGCTGCAGCCTTTTGCTCAGTGAGATCAAAACCATGATCCTTTTTACAGGCGATTCTGTTTATGAACCCTCTGTAATCTTTAGGATGCACAGTCTCTACTAAATGTGGCTGAAACTGAGCAACTATAAAACTAAACCAAACCCCCACCACAACAGAAGTATATACTCAAGGCCCCAAAGCTGCAAGACAACACTAATGAAGACAGAAATCTTGGTATTTTATATTCTGTTTGCTTCCAGTCAGAGGTTCATATGATCAAAGAAAAAGCAAGTATGAAGCCACAAAAAGTAATAACTTCTTTAGTGGATACAAGTCAAAATAAATGAGTAAGGTGCACAAAGATAAAATAAAATGAGAGAGAGAAATACAGCTTGCATAAAGACATGTTTTCAAACCACTTATTTAACCATGCAATTATTATCTGTGCTACACTCTGAAGTGCCTTTTGAGCAAAACAATTTACTGTATTATGCCCACTGCCTCTTGCCCTTTCACTGTGCACCACTGAGAAGAGTCCAGCTTCATCTTCTTTATCCTCTCTCCATCAGACACTGATACATATTGTTAAGATCTGCCCTCCCTTTAAATACTTCAGGGAGTATTTAAAACACAGTCTTAATAGTTTTGTTTACTTTTCCTAGTACAAAAGAGATTTCACTGTTTGAAATTAAAGGCAACTTAAAAAAACCCCACCAAACCCAAAAATAGTAACTTGTACAACTTGCTGAGCAAAAGAGTACGCTGGTTTTCAAAACATATGATGTTTTTATAAATTAAATCAGTGCTATGTTGTGTGATCAATCGCAGCTATAAAGTGTTAAATACAAGGAAGTTATGCCTTAAAGCATCAACCATTTACCTAATGAGAAGGAAAGAATATCCATTATGGGGAAAGGCACTTCTCTTCAAAAATTCCAGTAACAATCATCACTGCAAACAAAGCATTAAGCAAGTGGACTACCAGCCTGCACAGCAGTTCCTGGAGAGATGTATTTCTCCTGTATATGACTGGATGACTTTGTGACTTCTTTACCTGTTTTCCACTGATGTACTTTGGTGCCACCATGAGGTGCCTGGCCTATTATCGTTTTGAAATGGACAGGTCTATAAATATAAATAAATATAAACCAAACAAAACTCAAAGTATACTTTCAGACTACCAGTAAAGTTTGGCTAGGTTTGGTGGGCGGAGCAGTAAAATTGTGCTGGACTGCTGCATCACCAGTAAAATCAAATGGAATGGATTTTTAATAGTTTGGGGCAAATAATTCTTTAAGGTGCCTGTATATAATGAAGCATTACAAACCACAGTAATTCATATAAACTAGCTGAAAATTACTAATATTCACTACAGCCTGCCGAAGATACTTCACAATTGAGGAAAAGGGAAAATGTCCCATACAAAACTACTCTCAAATTATCTTACTATCTTTAAGATGTAATACAAATTTTCAAAGGGTTTACAAAGCATTAGCAGAAAGTTAAGCAGCTTTTCCAGACGTAGAAAGGAATAGAGAAAACATCAAGAAAAATAAAACTGAATTACGCTGACGTATTTTAGAAATTCTGATGGATATCCATCCAGAAGATGGATAAGCTTCTTTAGATGTTACTTTTTTTTTAGTAATTATGTCTAACAGGTTCACTACAAGTTATTTTTTACATTTTGATTCTGAAATGTCTTACTGGCACTAATGATGAAACTGCACTCATACCAAGAAGATGGCAGATAAGAAATACATCTTGTAAGGTCTGATGTGAGGACAAGTTTAGGCACTTTTCTTTATCTGTTTTGATATTTTTGTTTGCTTCCAAGTGACTTAAAAAAACACCTGAGTCTTGGTTTCATACAGCCAATTCCAAAATCTTATTACACGACTGCACAATTAGCTTGCCACAGTTCTTGGAAGTATTACAGACTCACACAACGTGTCTGTTAAAAGGTTTGAAAACATATCTACTTTGCCCATCACTGGAAAACTATTTTTGCTTGCAAATATTATGTGAATTGTTGCTCCATTCAAAGAGATTACAGCATCTTTAAGCAAACATGCCCATACTGCAAAAAACATGCAGGAAGCCATATACCATGGATAGCTTTTGACAATACATACAAAGTCTCTGCAAAGGTTTGCTGAAAGTCTCTGATGCTCAGGATAGAAATGTCTCAGAATCTGTGCATTCTACTACTCTATACCTGCACAGCCTAATTCTTGCTCTTTTGCTGATGACTGTTCTCTTTAAAAGTCTGCTAGTTCAAAATTGTACCATGCTTTAAAAAAATAAGAGACCTTGAGAGAAAGGTTTTCTGGACATTTTTTTCATCCATCAATCTCTGAAGTTTATTCCCTTTCCATACAGAAATAAACAAAGGAGATTATGTCTTGCATTTAAAGTGTTCACACTTACAGCCTGTTCCTAACTTCAACAAAACTTGTTACCTTTTCATCCCCTTGTTCGGGGACGTGGCAGAACCGACATCTTGGTCTTGTACACCCACGTGAAGTCATGAAATAGTATCTGCAGTATTTACGGGGCAAGTCAAGTGCATCGAGGATCTGCTGGACTGAATGAGAAGCCTGAAATAAAATAAAATTGCAACAAGTTGAAGAGACCAAACAAGTAGTACTTTTTGAAAGCAAACATGCTCTTTTCTTTTGAGAATTTCAAAATAACTACAAATTATAAAGAAAAGCAAAAAATATGGGATCTATAATTAAATCTCTGAAACAATCCTCACGTCTATAATGTCCTTGCAGCATTTCAAAGGGGACAAAGATCAATCTTGTCATGTCGTGTCAGAGTCTAACACAAAAAAAGCCTGTCTTGAAGACCACAGACAGGGACAATGCAAGAACTGCTAAATGAGGTGGCCAATGAGTAGAGAGGAGGAAGAAAGAGAAAGGTGACAAGCTCCTGCATGGCTCTGAGTAGCAGTCTGAGAATTCTGGGGCATCAATTTCCTTTACCCTTTTTCAGTGCCCAGTGTGATGGATAATGCAGGCTGTCTTAAACATGTGAAACCTTGTCTGCTTTTTAGTTCTACAAAAAATGATAAAGCAATAAGCATTTTTAAATTTTGCTTAAGCTGAAAGTAAAATCAAGAAATTGAAGAGTTGTCCCATCATCATTGATTTTGTTCTCAGAAACTGTATTTACTCAGTGACAATATCTTTAAGGCATAGAAACATAAACTTACATAGATTCATAATTTCTGACTCGATATATGGAGAATTGCCTGAATATTCATAAGAAATGTAGTGCCAAAGAATCAGAAATCAAAGACTTAATAACTCACAGTTGTGTTTTTCTCCATCCTCCATGGCTCAAAATCTCCAAAATTCTTCGATGTCTGTAAAGGACTTTTTCCTGATGGTTTGTAACCTAAAAATTAGGATGAGGGCAATAAATGGATCACATAATAAAAACGAATCATACTGAAACCACTCCAATTTATCATATTTTCCTTTATATTTATAGTTCCTTCAAGTCTCAGCAATGATTAATGGAAATTTGATTAATACAGTCTGAACTCAGTAATTTAAGTTACAGTTTTCTTAATTATCCCAGAAGTGAGACTTTACACAAACTTCAAGAGTAAGCACATTTAGTTTAAAAACTTCACTGCTTTATCCAAGGTTCCCAGTCTCTAACTTATAGAGATAAGAAATGGAACAAAAATATCCAGAAGTTTAAATTTCAAAAGGAAAAATAACCCACCCACTTTATCAGTAATCTTTGTGTTCCAACATCACTAGCCATAAATTTAAACTGTTTTTTTCAGAATTGAAATAAAACCTTTCATATTCTTATGTTTTAAGCAGAGCAGTAGCAAGCTTAAGCCCAATGTAAATTACTGGTTTCTTTACCATGAAACTTGGCTTTATAACTTTAATTATTATTGAATAACAGATTTCTTTCTTTGAAAAATGAATAATGTTAATGGAAGATAAAAGTTCAAATTTTCAACTCCATATCTAAAGAGAAATAAGAGCTTTTGAAAGCCTTGCTTTCTAGGGTTCCCATCTAGCCCTCCAAAGGAATGAGTGTTCAAAAGACAGGGTGCTCAGCCCTTTCTGACAAACTAGAGTTACTAAAGAGCATGAAATAATGAATGTTCTACTAGAGACTTGCACTAGGTACATGGTTCTTATTCTGCATGTCTTTCTAAACACATAGGGCTACCCCAGGATAGGAAGGAGAAACCTAAGGTTGAATAATTAAATATTTAATGTTACATACTGTCACAGTTGCAAAACTTTGTGCAGCGATGGAGGGCAATTTGATAAATTCAGGATTGGATATAGTTAGTGACAAGAAAGACGAAGAAAACAACCAACCACTAGCTGCAGAAAAACAGCACTAGGAACTTGATCTCAGAAGTCTTTCCTCTAGATTCTTGCCATCCCCAAAGCATAGAGTTTCTGATCAGGTCCCTTCTAGAGTTTCTACTCTCCTTGCTGACTGTAGGTCACACTCGTAGGGAAGATGGTACTAAAGTGAAATAGTCAATCCTGCCTGCACAGTTCTGGGAATAAATGGCTGGTTTGCCCTGTCCTAGCACAGGAACTCTTGCTTCGGCAACTGTTTTGAATGATTTTAAGACAAAGATTTAGAAGAACTCTTCTGAAGATGTATATATTTTAAGGCCAAAGACACGAGCAGTTTCAAACAACTGGAGTCTGAAGAAGTATTTCACAGTTGCTTTTTATAGCATGTTTCTTGCACTTCCTGAAAATATTGTTAAATGACATGATGATAAAATCGTTCTACAAGCTCAAACTAGCATCAGAATTTGAAACTAAGCAAGAACCTCTGTCACTGATCTTAATTCAGGAAATCCATGTTTATAAATATCTATATTAATCAATAATTCTAAAAACATTAATTCCCAAAGCAGCTGTTGCAAAGGAACAGAATACAGTACCTATCCATAAGTAACCAATTCCTGGTTTTCTCCATCTTCTACACCAAATAAACCATGCATTTATGTAAGGCTAAATGTCAGATTTGTTATGTGCTGTGACTACAGTTCCATTACATTATGATTTCCCTGGTGGCAGAGACACTGTAGAGGTATCTGTCCCAGGTGTGAAATATACTGAACATGAAGTGCTGTTTATTAAATCTACATAATTTCCTTGATCCAGCCTAGCACATGCCTCACAAACATTTGAACTGGCATAAACAACAAAATTCTGACCTTCAGCAAAGTGGGTAAATCACTTTAGCAAGTTTAGTTAACAACAACCAACCAAGACCTGCAGTCATGTTCTCTGACCACAAACAGAGAAAAACAAGTTACCTGCTGATGATGGTTCAAACGTAATGCATCAAACTACTAAGAACGAAGGCATTGCTGTACTATTGAAGTATCTGACAACCATAAATACCAGATAGAATGACTGCTATTTGACCCTACCAAATGGAATTCTGCTAAAAACCAAACCAAAACCCCTCACTAACCTATCATATGAGAGCTTGCAGTTTTGCTTTTATATATGCAATCTAAAATTCCAGCCAACACCTTCAGGAAACGAAGACTACCCGTAAGATTTTATAAGTAAATAAAGCACATGAAAAAATAAATTCTGGAGGGTTCACCAATACAGCATACAATACCATTTGTCCAGGATTTCATCACTGTAGGTTCACTGAAGATATTTACTTTCGGGCCATTCAGTGGTGATCCTGATAGCAATTCACAGTTCACAAGATCTTTGTATTTACAGTCACTGCTGAGCATTAAAAAAAAATTGTAAAATTCTTTAACTAAGTAAACAGGTGTTTCTCTCATATATGTATGCCTAAAAACACAGATTAAGTATATAAAACGTGAATTTCTTCCACAATTTATACAACACTTCAAAACTTGCTGTAAATTTAAAAAGCTAGCAGTCCCAGCAACTTGACTCTCATTACTCACATTGCCTGGTCCAATCTGATTATCATCTTAGCTCAGATTGTTCTGTCCTGGAGCATAACCATATGAAATTCAATAAATAAGTAGAAAAGGCACCTATGTACCACTTTCGGTTTTTTTGGTTTTTTTTTCCACTATGCTGACAGGAAGACTGAGATGATTTCTGTCATCTCTGAAGAAGCTGTTTACCATAGTCTGTTATGTAATATCTGCCAAAGAAGTAAACCACAAAGCTTTTCAAATTACATTTAAAGAGCCGACTGTTTTCTTTTCAAAAACCTGATTCTACTGGGCAGAAGATTTAGGTGATTTCAAAGGGAACTCCAATTCAGGACTGTTCTGCCTTTAACTATCCCAAATACGTTCATTCCAGATAATTAAACTGCTAAAATGTGACACTTTCAAAAATAATCTAAAAATATTGTTAGCCAAATACTTTGTATTCTCTTTCTTATGTGGAAACAAAGCCACAGGAAAAAAATCATCCCCTTTCATGAGATCTTCCTCCCCTCCCCCTTTCAATTAAGAATCCTGGTCCAGTACAAAGGACACTTCAATCTGCTTGCCTCTCTATAGAGACAGAAGCAGAGTTGCTATCCCCTATGAGGGGCACATTCTGGCTATTTAATACTTCTCACAGCCAAGATAATTCGAATTGTTCCTAAAGTGCAGGCTGTTTTTAACACAATTTGAAATGAAAATGCTGTGGCAGAGAAGACGAAATTCTATCTAATAAACCCAAATTCTTCAAGATCAGTCTTTATTTTTAAATGCATTGGGTTGGTTTCCAGAGAGAATAAAAATCTGCAGATTTAGTTACTCAGAAATTTCAAGTTACCATGTAAATTTTTTTTATACTTCCTTGTAATGGAAGCCTCAGGTCTGACAACAGGATTTTCATAGTAACTTACCTTCAGGATAACAATCTCAGATCTCTTTAATCTAGACATGAAACTACACACAATTTTGCCATGGACTGTAAACTATATAGCTCTGCCATCGATTTACATTTTTAAGTAACAGCATCACTAGAAGTGAAGTTTGTTAAATAAGAACAGCAACTCTGTTTTGTTCTACATGAAACTCTGCAATGGTAACATTTTTGAGTAAAACTAGAGAAAATAGTCTGACTCCAAATGAAGGCCTCTTCTTTAGAGTGCTGCATTTCAACTAAAGTAGTGAAGTAATGCAGAATCACTTGCACAAACATATTTTAATCAGCATAATCTTCTTATTCTATAGCATAAAGAAGGTAAATTTAAACAATATTTTACCAGGAGGAGGAGTTTGGAGCTCTCTAGTGGATTAATGAAAACACGCAGTATTCTCCACTAACAGACTTCTGGGACACCTCACACCTCTCACAGACTGTGACTGGTGTTGGGAAAAAACCAATACTCTCTATATCACCTAAGGTTTCTTGATTATTTTGAAAATTACTCTGTGTCCTGGTTCTGGTCAGGACAGGGTTAACTTTTGCAGTAGAAAAACTGTATTAAATACTGATGGTGTTTTGGTAAAAACATCATGTTTTGTTTGTACAGTAACTAAGGAACACCACAGGTTACATGAAGGACATTATATATACCTTTTTTCAGCTTCACTCTTTTTTTCTTGTTTAACATCAGGCACTCCATCTGCAAACTTGAACTGTGAAAATATCTAAAAGTTATTTTCAGGTACAGCCAAGCACTACTAAGCCTGTTATGCTTTACTCTACAGACTTAAAACTGTTAGTGATTACTGAAAGGTGTGATAATATAGCCTTGACTGTAGAAACTGTAATTTGGATTGTAGGGTTACTCTTACAACATGTTTTAAAATTGCCATTATGCTCTTGATCTTTAAAATGGTGACTGCTAACTGGAGAAAAAGTGATGTGATCATCTTGACTTCTCTGCTCCCACTGATAATCCCAGAAATTTTTAGGCCTACTGCCCAATTTTAACTGCGTCTGAGAGATGTGTAGAAACCCACAAAAGACTTCATCAAGAAACCCACTTCATCAAGTTTGATGAAATTTAAAGCTGTACCAGGGAGGAATTTAAGGCTTTTCCTCAGCTATATACCATGCTGTATAGTTAAAAAATCCCCAATTATATCGAGAAAATAGACAGCGCCAAATATATTTGGGGGCAAGAACCTGAAAGGACTAATACAGAACAAAGTCATGGAATCCTGGCTTTGTTTTGTTCATTACTCATGGAAGTAACTGGAACTTCACAATCTATCACAAATTTATGATAGCCAAAGAATTAGACATAGATGTGTTCCCATCAGATTTCCAAACTTCATTTTAGCAGTTCCCCAAATGTTTACAGTGCTTTCTCCACGGTTAGTCTTTGTCCTTCTCACAGGATTATCAATTGGAAAAGCCATCAAAAAAGCAAAATACAAAAATCACCCCAAATGGTAGAGTACTTGCAACAAGTGTTCTGCCTTTGCATTCCCTGCCCAAGCCGGCACAGCTGGTTTTCTGTCCACATACAGAACAGCAGGACACTGGTTTTATAAAGACAACACTATGAAGCAGCCCAGCTGGGAATGACCTGGCAACATCGCAACAAGTACTACACCTTCAGCAAACTGTACTATCTGACAGACCCTTTTAGATTCTCTAAGAGATCAAGGAACAAAGTGGTGCTCTTAACTTTGTGAATCAGATGTTAGCAGCCCAAATTCCATTTGCTGAAGGAAATGTTTCTATTCTTCTAAATAATGATTCTGAAAAGGAGATCGATTCTCTGCTGTTTGATTAACCGATTACTTATCAATTTTTAACCATGTGAATTTTAACTTACCCAGTATAAACCATTATCCACTCTTGGAGCAGTGGAAAACAGTAAATGCTATCAGCAGCTATGTCTGAGTGGCAGAGAGATGTAAATTCCAATCCCTTATTAAAGAAGTAAACACTATAAAACTTCAGCAAGTATTAAAAGATCTAGACTTATTATTTAGAAGGAGGAGGACAGAGAGAGTAGAAAGGTCAGATAAAGTCAGTAAGCATGAAAATGGCTTAACATTCCCTCTGAACTGCCAGGAAGTCAGTATGTTAATATGATGGCCCTTTTGCCCATGTAATGAGGCACAGAAGGATCGTCCTTGGAAGCATGATGGCTGTACAGCTCCCCAGCTTTCCAACACCATGCCATCCTTCACAGATTACGTGGTGAGAAGCATTTAACAGCAACTTTTAAAACTAGATATGTCATGTGAAATGTCACATGCACAGTAGTACTCTTAGGTGTTCACTGGAACAGTCATTTTCATACTGTTGGTGGTACAGCGTTAACAACTGATATAACAATATCCTGTTTCATTTCAAATGTGAACATGAATTACTAGTAACAACAAAAAAATCAAGCACAGATTACATTGTCAATGGCACAGAAATCTATGAAATGCTAATATCCTTTTTATTACAGGAAATTAAGAATTTTGTTGGTAAAACAACGTTAGTAATTGAAATTACCCAATTATGTGGACTGTAGTTTCTTAAACTATTTAAGTTTAAGCATAATTTCTCAGTACCTTTTCATTCACATCAAAACTCTTCAAAAGTTCATCCAGTTCACTCGGTTGCCCATCTTTAAGAAAGTCCTCAGTCACATCTCCCAAAGGACTGCTTCCTCTGGAGGAGTTGTGGGTTTTAATATCTTCAGCTAAAAATGTATAAACACATTGCTTTATGTGTTTCCCATGCTAAATATTACAAAGTCTTAATATTAATGACATTTAAGAACTCCTAGGACTTCCTAAATGTGAAATTTATAAGGAAAAATAGTTCACGTTTAAGACAGGAACCATTTCAAATAAATATCAAGTTGAATCTGCAATTAAAATTCTATCCAGGCTGTATGTACTATAATGGTCCCTGTAGAACAGTACAACAGGTTTATTTATAGAATATTGAATTCAGTATTTTAGAAATAAATTCAGTTAAGCTTTTTTATTAAAACCCAGTCAAAGATATGTGTGGTAATTTGCTCACAAAAAGACTCAGCCTTTGCTAGAAAAGGGCATAAGTTAATTGTAATGATACGATGCTCTGAGAAACTCCAAATTCCTGTAATACAGTAAACTCAGTAAGAATTCAGTGTCAGGAAAATTCAGCACCTTTTGCAGATGCCACAGGAAATTAATAAAACACCTGACTGCAACTTCCTGAAGCAGTTGTTTATGTACAACAGCAGTTCTGCATAGAAAAGAAATTCCCATGAATTAAATTTCAACTGCACTGCATTGTCCAGATGCAGGAAGAAAGAATCAGATTAATATTGGAAAGGCTTTTGTCTTATAGTGACTGATTTCTGTATGATCACCAGTACAAGACACATCTGGCAAAAGACAACACACATAAGATTTCCACTTACAAGGTAAAGAGGATTGATGTCATCCAGAATACTTTAATGGTAGTATTTTTTTCCCTGCTTAGATGGTGAAGCCACTGAAGCATGCAGCCATGACCTCACTAAGTAACACATGACACCAGAACAGTAACTTATTTTATTTACAAAGCAGTAAACAATTTTATTTACTAAATAAAATAATGCTAAATAATACATAAATACCAAACCCAGGCAATTTCTTTTGTTCTGTGCGGGTCTTTTTTAAAAGTCATATATTAAACATTAAGTTACCATGTGCATATTCATCTAAGAGTGTGATGTGACCCTAAGTTTCTCAGATCTGGGAAGGACTTACTGAAACCTTTTTCTTTATTTTAAGCACCACAAAAAGAATTAAAGACTCTAAGCCTCAAACTTCAATCGAACACAAAGTCAAACAACAAAGAAAATGCAGAAGTTACTAAACATACAGGACTTGCTCCCAGGTTTGGTTTCAGTCATCTCAGCATTGCAGATGCATGGTTTTTTACATCACCAGAGGCCTAACTGTGCACTTCCTCCTCAGGGAATTTCTGTTTTTTAGTATCTGAGCTCTTAAAACCTCATTACCTTTTATTTTGCCTTCTAATCCCTGAAGCCTGAAACCTTCCCTCCCCCAGATAGTCACTAGCCCCTCCTTTCTCTCCAGGAGACTAGATCTGCCCAAACCACTTCTTCTAGATGAACATAAATCATTAACGTGGAAAACCAGCACAAGAGGTACTGCCACAGACATCTTGCAAGCCTGCAGCGAAATCAACACATAATGGCAGAATGTCACATTAACAGTAAGCTGACAAACTGATACCAGAAAGGGAAATACTGTGAACTTTCAGAACCAGTCTCAGCACTCTGTGTGTTCTCCACTAGGTCAATAATGCGCTTCTGTTCAAAGTCAAAATCCTGTTCCTTCAGCCTATCTAATATATAGATATAATATATCAGATATAATTGAAAAGTAGGTCTGGTATGTAAGCTGTAGAAAACAAAACAAATCACATTCATATGCTGCCTAGCTGGACTGTTATGCTTTAAATAGGAAGAAGAAAAAACACCATTAAGTCAGAATTAACCTTCTCTTAATAAAAAAAAAAAGGCGTCCTTTAACAACACAACAGTGTCTCAGAAGAATGAGCAAAGCATCCATAAAAAGACCGAAAGGACAACCTGGAAAAAAAAATGATTACAAAATTTTGTGTGCTGATGAACACAAGAGAACAGCCAACTCTAAAGGTGAGCCAGACTCCAAAGCAGTATCACAGTACTGAGTGTCCTACAATAATCTCAACTACCAGAATTCCTAAAGTATCAGAGAGATGTCAAAAAAAGCCCACTAGCAAAAAAACCAACCAAACAAAAAACCCCAACCCCCCAGTACTACCAACAGACAGGTATTACAGAGAAATTACAAAGAAAATCCCTGTATCACTCAGGTTTGTACCATTTCGAAAGACGTCAATTTTAGACACATAAGGAAACAAACTGCCATTACAATAAAAAGATATTCCAGGAACTGACAAGTTCCTCTTTTTTTGTAGGGAGCACAAAGTCTAGGTTTTGCCACAAAACATCTTTGTGGTTACTTTCACGTTCTGATTACGTATGAAAAAATTTCCTATGACTCTCACCTTTTAGCACCAAATTGCAGGAATTTTCAATATCATTTGATATTCCAAATTCTTGCATGCATCTGTTTTGAACAAAAAGAGTATTTAAGATTTCCATCTTGAACAAAAACAAAATTAATGTACCACTTACATTAAGGTTCTCAGTAACAGTTTTAGCTATGGACAGAATCCTTACATACAACACACAAAGCACATAAAATACAAAGTAAGACTGTTCTTAACTTTTGGCTTTCTTATGTCCACCCCTACAGGTACACGCCTTAACATGTTAAGTAAAACCAAGACATTTCAAATCCCCAAATTTTCAGTAAAAGCTCATTATCTCAATTAATAAAATTAGGAAACTTTCTCTGTATTACAAATTATGGAAATACCGTGCTAATGAGCCAATTTATGAGTTTCTAGAAAATGAGATTTATAGTACTTTTATATTTGAGACCAGAGTAAATTTATATTCAAGATCATCTGCATAACAATATATCTTAAAGAGAGTTGCAAAAACATTTGTTCATAGATACTTACTTCACCTATTTCAAGGATAAGTTAGGAAACAGTAACTCTTTCTCCTTAAAAAAGCTTAGAAGTAAAAGTACCTGTTAAAGTATTATATACAGAATATATAAAACATCATCAGCACAGATTTTGGAAGCTCGTACCTGGTGAATGACACAACAGCAAGCTGTCTAGTAAAATGCAATAAAGGAAATTTGCAACAACCTAGTGAAAATGAAAAAGTTCAACAGTATGTGTAACTTGGAACTAAACAAACATTCAAGTACAGACAGAAGATATATTAAGAAGCAGAGTTTAGTAAGTTTCAGCAGGTTTGCAGAGATGGGAGGGATTACTACTATTAGAGCTCTTTGTAGGCTATTTCCCCTCTCCCCCACATTTTATGTGAAATGTAAAGTTTGAGTGCTTTTGCCTACAACTACTGACTTTCTTTTTTGCAAAACTGTCATACAGACAGTTGCAGAAAGCTGTCATCTTAATATACATTGCTTAAAACTGAAAATATTTTACAGCATCAAGAGACTGAAATCTTCACATTCAGGTCAAAAGCCACTTTCCAATCTTTACCAGATTCTGCTAATTGTGCAGTGTGAAATAGTTATGGAAATACTTTATTACTGCTTGTACAGAAGGTACCTAAAACACATACAGAAAACTACATTTATTACAGTACTTGGCATTTGCTCATCAGTCTCACAAACCTAGGAGTGCTGACAGAACAAGAAGTCATCAACATATTTTAGAGATGTAGAAAGGGAGATAGACCAGTCCATGTCAGAACGTGGGATGCTTTGTGGGCTTCTGGTGATTAAACAAACCTCTCTTTACAGCCCAAGTTACACATAGTGTTGTTTCCTATTTTGCATATGAAAAATGGATTCAATTTAAGGTTTTATTCAAAAGGAAAACAGTAAAACAACAAAGTCTCCTAAGAGCAAGAATGGCTCCTGATGCGCTTTCAAAGGTATCCACTGAACCTACTCTAGAGTTCTGTTGGGGCAAAATGACAGAGAGGATCCACCTGAGGTGTGCAGATTCCCCACATGAGAGAAAAGAAATACCTCAGGTGATTGATTCAAAACTCTGCACTATTGGGAGTCACCTAGGAGTAGGCAATAGAAAATAGTAAATAGAAGTATGCGTGAAAACTGAGTTTCACTGCCCCACTCAGGCCACGGGCCAGAATCTTTTCCTGATGACTGGCAACTAACACCTGGAAGTGACCAGCACTCATTCTTCTCTTCGAAAAATGCAAGTACCGGAGGAATGACCAGTCCTACTCATCCTAAAGGTCAGAACATGCTAACTGAATCAAACCATTCAGGACATACACACACAGAGCCTTTGCTGAACCTGCCTGAATAAAGACAGGACCTGTTTGTTCTACTTAAACCTACTTTTTCACAGGTACCAGTTCTGAGCATATGCACAAGTACAATTACAGTAGTTCAGCAACTTTAAGTCAGAGATGTGCAGCAACAGCCAAATCAAACCAGAACAAGACTTACCTGAATTTTGGACCTCAATCACTGTTCTGACCAGCTTTTGAAGGACAAGTGTTCTCATTATTTGAAAGCCAAAAATTATTATCCTTGAATTTACTAAAAATACCCCTCTGGCTTTTAAGGTCATGAACAGTTGAAGATGCAAAGTGTCAATGACTAAACATGTCTTAGTGTTTACATTCAAAGCTCAAGTGAAAGGAATCTACACTAATAGTAATGAATCCACTGTGGCCAAGAGTTGCCACTGAACACTTGCCAGTTACTGAATCAACCTGGTGCATCCTTCACACAGTTTCAGTGCTTTTGTTTCATAATTGAATAAAACGTATTACTTCATTACAGTAACTGGTGTTTTGACAAGCTGTTAAATCTCAGTTTTTTGTTGTTGGAAGAACACTACAAACTAAGACACCAGTTGTTTCCTTTACATTGCTGTTAAACTCACAAATAACACTCAACACATTTTTAAAAAGCTTTTTAACAACCCAGTTATACTTTTCAGCATAAGTTGCTTCTAGCAGAAACACAGTTCTTGCTGGTCTGTACCAATGCCAGACTAAAATACCAGTACATAAAAAGTAACATACTGAAGTCCATTCCCATGCATACATGTACTAAATAGCTTTAGCAAAGACCCAGATTCTTTCTGTGATGATGCTCTTATTAAACTGAAGGTAAATCGTAACAGAAGCTATGTATGGATAACAGCTAAAGAAAATACTCAGCTTGCAATAATCTTCTATCTAAAATCACCTAGATGACACATCTAGAAGCAAACAGCTGACATTACCCAAATGTTAAACAAAAGCTGTATATAAACTAATATTTATACAAATTAGAGATGCTTTAGAACAGCAGAGTTGTGACTCATCATTCTACCTGAACAGACTGGTGTTAGAAACTAATACTGCAACAATGCAAAACTGAGGATGCATAAAATAAGAAGCCAAAGAAGAAAACACAAACAGTAGTCTAGACCATATCTATAGAAAAAAAAAAAAGAACATGAACAGAGTCAATATTTTAAAATATGTAGTAGGATGTGAGTGTAATTCTAACAGCATAATCACTTTTTTTTTTAGTTGGCCAAACAAAGTTGAAGTGATAGTTGTATTTGGTGAAAGACAACAAAATAAACTCCCAGTATGAACTGCCCATGATCTGGTATTATCTGGGGATACCACAGTTTTATCAGGTAGCTTATGATAAGGTCTACTGCCTTATTTTAATGTTCTTATATTCAATTCATTAATATGTTCCTGACTGTTACCAACCATGACTAGTCACCATCTAATGATCTTTGCATCAA
Source organism: Corapipo altera (assembly GCF_003945725.1). Lineage (NCBI taxonomy): Eukaryota > Metazoa > Chordata > Aves > Passeriformes > Pipridae > Corapipo > Corapipo altera. The sequence goes on from NW_020884880.1 coordinate 20,693,805, forward strand.
ATTATGGAAGGTAAAAAGAAAAATAAGACAATTTTGCCTGCCTGTTTCTTTAGCAAATTAAGGGGAAATGCTAATAAACAAGAACCATGTATTCTTATTTTCCTTGGTTAATGGAGAACAAATTCACAAGATATCAGAAGAAAGCTGAAATTATGACTTCAAACAAGTTCATTTTTCATCTATCTAATGATCTGTAATGTTGCTCTAAGTCAATGTAATTATTAATTAAAGGAAGTATTTGCCCTTCCCTACAAGATCCAATAAAATTTTCAGTTACTATTCAGGTAAATTGCAAACCATATAATCATAAACAATACATGAGTGTAAAGGGCTAGGAAGTTCTGGTCCTCCATTCTGTGCAACAACTGTCTGAACAGTCAGTTGGAATCCACCTCTGGACAACCATTATTACCCTGGGTAATAATGCAAAATGTACAAATACAGCAAATACTAATTCTGATATACAAAGATATCATAGACACTGTACCCAAAATGAATACTCATTCTAATAAATTTACTATGACACAGTCTAGCTGCTTCTCAAGAAGTTGGACGTTGCTACTACAGACTTGCCCTGTTCTCCAGAGGCTTGTTTTGGCAGAAATTTTATTCCTTTAACATCTGAAAGTTTTATATTCTTATGTCCTGTTCATCACCACAAAAAAGATTCCTTTCCACTTTTGCACATGGGAGTAGAATGCAGAGAGTAAAAAAAAAAACCAAACAGAATGCATTTATAAGGTGGTTGGTACAACACTGAAAATAATTAAAACCTTATACAAAATATGGATAACATAAAGCCACCCAGAAAGAGCACACAAAGAAAATTAAAACACCCATCCCAACAAGAAAACTCATTTTCAGAGGAAAAGCTTGTATTATTTTCTATCTAGACTGTGCGTTTTCATTTGTAAGATGAAAAATTCAATCTTAAAACTCTTCCACTGAACACAAGTATCAAACCTTAGAAAGAAAACAGACTAGACAATCAATGAGTTCATCTACTCCGTGAAGAACTACTACCTCATTTACAAAAGTCTGTTTCTACTTCAGACTTCTCTTCCTCTTTCAGTGACTTTTACTATCATCTCAAAACCCAGAAAAACATTAATACCTAATGATTTCCACCGGGAACTTGTTGAATAAAGATGCAGGATCATAAACATCTGTAACACTTTAGCCAAGTTATGCATTTGAAAACTATTCACACGTCTGGGGACAGGAGAAAAATAGGGAAAGAGAATGGCAGAATGGAATACTACTGTAGGGACAACCATTTACTCTTACAGATCCAGCAAAAAAATAAGCTATCGAGAAAGTAATGTTATTTCTAACTATTATACCACTTTACAAATAAGAAAAATGCCCCTCAAAAATCTGCTATCTCAAATCAGGTCATATTAAGAATAATACTTCCAATTATCTTTGTTTATATTTTCGTATTTCACTTCACTTGGTCTAAATCAGTCCTTTAGGACTATGTTTTACTTTGACCCAGTTTATCCAAGCTCTTATGAAGAACAAATTAGTTTATCTGCATTCAGAATACTGACATAGCTTAATCAAATTTGACACTTAGAAGCAACCCAGAAATTATTCTTTAAAGAAGCCTGACCACTACAACCAAAGTATATTGATATGAGAAAAAAGTACTTAGGAGTATTGTAAGAAAAAAAGAACTATATGCATACCCAGAACTATTCTCAACCGAATGTCTTTTTTCTGAGGTAATGGGAGACTCAGGCTTTGTGTCTTTAATGCATATATTAGTAGAGGACACTTTCACTGGGCAATTCTCACATGCAAGGGCTAGCTCCTCTTCATTACTGCTTCCAAAAAGATCAGGGTCATCCTGAATCACATCAATGACAAGAATATCTTGCTTGTAAGCTTCAAGAATATCTGGTGAATTTTGACTTTTATGTTGTGAAAGAATCTCTTTTGATTTGCTATCATCATTTATTTGCAATCCAACAGGGTGGTCAACTGAATTCCAAGAATGATCAGGAAAACTAGGTTTCAGCACACATTCAGAACCGGAGAAATCAGGCACAGATGACTCTGGTTGTCCATCAAGAAGAGGACGCCGATATGCAGAAAAATTTTCGGGGAGCACAAATATCCCATTTGAGAAGTTTTCAGAGCCACTGTGCTGAAAGTCCTTACTGTCAATCTCACATGCTGTTTTCTTTACAGAAGCTGTAGATGTAGCATCACTCATGACAGGAAGAGGGTGCTGCTCAGAATTTACCAGCACAGTCTCTTCACCTGTCTTCTGCCTTCTTGAAACACCAGTGCTTTCAAGCTCTAGTGGACTACAGGTTTTTCTTTCAAATGAATGGACAGATTTCAATTTCCTGGATTCAGGCTTGTTTCTACATAAAGGAATTCTGAATTTTGTCAGGTTTTCAGGGTTGAACCCTTTAATTAGCTTTAAATCAGAAAATGTCTGGTTCACAACTGACACTTTAGAGCTAAAGTTTATTCTATTTGTGTCACCTGTAGATGTGCCTTTCTGGACTGTCACAGACAAGTTTCTTTTTGTTACATCTTCTTCCTTTCTATCTTTTTGTTTTGTTGTACCCTTCTTGACTGTCACAGACAGGTTTTCAGTTGTTACATCTCCTTCACTTTTTTTTTTTTGGTTTTTTATACCCTTCTTGACTGTCACAGACAGGTTTTCAGTTGTTACATCTCCTTTGCTTTTATTTTTTTGGTTTTTTATACCCTTCTTGACTGTCACAGACAAGTTTCTATTTGTTACATCTCTGCCATTTTTATATTTTTGTTTGGTTGTAAAGTTCCAGGTTCCTTTAACTTCTTGCACATCGTCATGGTTAAAAGCCAAACCACTTTTATCTGCATTAACTGATGATTCCCCATTTTCATTACTCGTTCTCGAAGTCTTGTAAATATCTACAGAAGAGGATTCTGGTGTTTCAAGTGAAGTCTGACATTCAGTATTTGGATCAATTCTTTTATGTGCAGATTCTTTTGTAATTTCTGCCAATGACACAGGCAAATCCAACTGTCTCAAACTCCCACTCACACCACTACCTCCTACAGTTTTAACACTGCTTTTATCAGAGGAATCCTCACAGGCAGCTTTGAAAAGTCTTTTTCCTTCTGAGATGGACCCATGATTTTTATAAACCCATTCAGAAGTCCTGGCACAAGATTCAACAGGCCAAACTTTTTTACCAGTCATGGGTACTACTCTTTGACAGGTAAACTGCTGAAATTCCTTATTCACATTGTTCAGTTTTCTCCCTGTCTTGCTTTTGTGACAGTCACAAGTATCATGGACCTGAGCTAGTGCTCTCAGGGTACCTGAGGCAGCTGACTGATGTGCCACAACCCTTGAATTTTCTCTTTTTGCTACTACAGAGAGCTCAGACCTCTTCTTAACGGCATTTTCAAATGCAGGTGCTTTGGTACTACTCTTCGTTCTCCAGGCTGATATATTTTGTGCTTCATGAGTATTTTTTCCCATATGAAGATTTAATTCATGATCACGTGAATCTGACAGAGTATGATTTAGTCCTGAAATTGCAAAGGAGCTTGATACTGCAACTGCTGCTTCTGCTTGTAACTCACACTCACTGCATTCATTAGCCATGCCTGTGAAAGCATTCTGCACTTCCGATTTCTCTGTGATTTTCATCTTTTTTCTAGGTTTCCTACCAATATTCCACTTTTTTTCCCTTAAACACTTATTGCTTTCACTCAGACAACACGAAAGACAGCCTTCTCCATTTTCATTTTTTTCTTCATTAGATGATAAACCACCTTTTACGGGTGATATCTCATTTGGCATTCTACTATTGCTGCAAACTGTATCACTCACTTCTACAGTACCATGGGCTACATGGAAGAATCTATTTAATTTATAACTGCTGGTAGTTCCACTAGTTGAAAGCTTCACTAATGTATTGATGTAACTACAGTCTTCTAATCTCACATATGGATTCTTTTCTGTTGCACAGAGCAAGCCACTACAATGTTTAAGGGCATTTCTGCAATGTTCAGCATCACATTTTACAGATGTGTCCACTTTTTCAGCTGGAGTCAAACTTTGCAAGTGCTCGATTTGACCATTTCTGGGTTTTCTTTTCTTAGGCTGACTTACTTTATACTGCACACCAGACTTTTTTGTTACAGCACGGCATAGAAAGTTCTCGCTTTGAGTCCCACCTAAAGCAGCAACCATGGGAGATTCAGAGTAGTGAGATTCCGTTTCCTTAGAATCTTCTGATCTGTTTTGCTCTGTCTTTACATTCTTCACAGCCTGTGAAGTACCGGAATCTTGCTCGATTGCTTTCAACTGTTCCTCTGCTGATTAAAAAAGCACAGAAAACACTAAAAGACTACCCTATTGCAATATTTTATGAAGAGAACAACAAGAAAACCAAACCCCAACATTCAAGGCTACTAAGAACATGACAAAGGATAAGGCTAAGATATTTCTGTAAAGTTTTACCATTTTTTTAAAATGAACACGACTAGCAGACTTAAAGTCTTATTTTAAGAAACAAATGCAAAGATTAACAAAACCTTAAGGCATCATTAAGGACATTGCAAGTTGTATATTTGTTATACATTCCACAGAGGTGGAAACCAAATTAGAGCAAGTCTGGCATGAAAATGCAGATGCTGTTTGCACACTCAGCCTTAAAATCTTTTGTTTACACAGTAGATTCTCTGTAATAGGAAAGCTTATTCAGAAGAATATATTTCAGATACAGAGTCCAACCAAATGCATTAGACTGAACAAGATCCAGCAAAACTACAGGACTTGCACTTTTAGACTACTACTTTTTATTTCAAATACAGATTATGCAAAAAGCAGTACATCTGAAAATTCAGACTAGAAAATGTACTCAAGAACATGCTAGTAGATGTAGGTTTTTTTAGATCTTAGGTTTCAAAGATACAATTTTGATCTCAGTTTTTCAGAATATGGTTTCTAGATAAAACATTTATTAATAATCTACAGTAAATATCTGTCATTTGAATGTACCCATACTGAAAGTAAGAAGAATGTCTTTTAGACAATCATTGTGGAAAAAATAAATTTTTAAAAATCCCCCTTCAAAAATTGTTCCAGTTTGATACAACAGTCCCTTAAAATGTGAAAATACAATCATTGTTTCTACATATTTTAGGATTTTAGAGAATAGTAATTAAAAAGCAAAAAGTTTTGGAAAAAAACTCCAGTATCCTGTAAAGGCAGGCAGTGAAACAAGACAGCATGATACATATTCAAAAATAAATGGACAATATACAGATTAATGAAGAACTGACTTATTTTGGCTTTGTTGAAACTACTGCCTCCTTTCCTGCTTTTGCCTGACCTTCTCTGAAAGAATGGGCAGACTGCTTTTAAGAGAAGCAAATTCCAGTACTCCTTACCCAGGGCCTGTTGCTGCCAACACTCCTCCTCTCTCCCCGTCACCCTTCCTCCCTCCTGATACCCCCCCAAAAGGTAACTGGTCTCCTCTCCTTTATGTTAAAGGCTGCTTCTTCTTCAAGAAAAGCCTTTCATCTTTCTAAAAATCTGTTTTCTTCCAAGACTTCTATTTACAGTACTTTAAAGCACACTCCAGCTCTTGTCTCTACACTTCTTGAACTAAGTTAACAGCCAGTTTTTAAAGGTCATACTGCGGCACTAGTCCTTGTTCTGGGAGCCCAAATTCTGCACCTGTACTTCTACAGTGGGGCTCTCCAAGTGCTTACCATTTTCCCCTGGGCTGTCTGCTCCTTTCCGAGGGACTGAGCTCTGCCACTCTTCTTTCCTGCACCACTTGTATGTCTTTCGTCTGGTTGGTGGTTCTTGTCCATCTACGCTCTGTACCAGCGCATTTCTATCCCTCTTCCTCATATTCACAGGTCCTTTCCTGGACTCTGGACACCGTGCATGAAGTTCTAGCAAAACAGAACTACCTTTCTTTCTGGGACCGTATAGTTTTGGTTTCATCAATGATATCCCGCCTTTCTTGCTCAAGCATTTCTTTTCTTTCTCCTGCGTCCCTAGTTGTCTTGATCCAACTAAAGGACACCCATTCAACTTCTCTGGTATATCAATCACTTTCTGATGTTTTATTTCAGTCATGGCTTCCTGACCCCCCAAATTCTCCCTAAAATCAGGGATTTGCCTATTCTGCATCATCATTGAGTCAGTGCATTTCCTTTCAGTACTCCATGTGACCTCTCTGGGTCGCAGCCCTTCTGGTTCTGGAAGACAGGAAATGCAATATCTCTCTGCGCTCTCAATTTCCTCCTCTGAGGATGGAATTTGTAATTTTATATCCATACAGCCGTATTTCCCCTCTTCTTCTGAACTCCTTGAATCCTCTTGGAAAACTGAGAGGTCCACGTGGTCTGAGCAATGTTCTTTCCTCTCAATCCCTTCTGAGAACTTATTCTGCAAAGGAGTTCCTGAGAAAAACAGCTGTTGACTTTGCCCTGTCCCTCTCCTTACAGTCTCTTCACAGCCTACTGCTGCACCCGTACCTGCTGCCTGCCGATCTTCACACTCGGCTGCGTCTGAAATTGGCGGAGCTACACCGCTGCCGCTTCTGGCGGCCCTCCTGTGCTGTATCCCCCTTTTTTTTCCACCTGGGAATTCCCGGCCGTTCTCACCTCGCTCCTCCTCCTGCACGGGCAAAAGAGGAGCAAACTGCCCAAAGGAAGCGCTGGCGAGCCTGGCAGCTTGCGCGCAGGTAGGTAAGGGCTGCTCTGCTTTTCTCTTCCGCGCCAGGCGAGGACTCCGCTTCGCTACGAGCTTTCTCCCTGGCTCACACCCTGCACCCTGGCAGCCGGGGCCGGCGCCTTCCGAGCCAAACGGCCCCACCTCGCTGGCCGATACCATTTTCCCCGACCTCAACCGCGGCATCTCGGGGGCGCGAAGACAGCAGCAGAACCCACAAAACCCGCTCGCAGGTGCACCCCAGCGAAAGCCTGGCACCCGCGGCGGGCACAGGCCCACCTCGTAGGGGAGCACAACCCCTCTCGGGCCTCACGGGTCACCCGAGGGGGCCCTGGCTGACAGAAAAGCCAGGCCGCTCAGGAAAAGCCCACGGCCACAGGCGAGCCCCTCCCGACAGCCCCCCCCCCCCCCCCCCAGCCCGCAACAACCCCCTCACAGAGCAGGGCGGTGGAGGAAGAAGCCCCGCGCCTCCCCAGACTCAAGGCAGCCGCTGACCGCAGCCACCTGCGACACCCTCTCACCCTCTACCCTCGTCCACCGATCCGTTTCTCGACGCCTCCTCCAAGCGCCGCCTGCCCGCCCGCAGGGCCGAGCTGCCGCCGCGGCGGGTAATGGCAGTAGCGGCGTAAGAGCGAGGCGCGGAGCCGTGCAGAACCTGACAAAAGCCCCGTCCCCGCAGCGCTCGCCCTCCCGCCGAGCCAGCGGTGCCGCCCTCACGCCTAACCCCCACCGCCGGGGCGGGGCTCAGCATGGGGGTGGCAAGAGCGGCTCCTCCGCACCGCGGGGATTTGGTGCCGGCAACGCTGGGCGGGGCGGTGGCGCTGTGGTTTGGGTACAGCGCCGTAGTGCTGCTCCTACGTTGCCCGAAGCCCCGTGCGAAGCTGCCGGGCTCGGCCGCAGCCGTGGCTCATGGGGCGCCCGAGGTAACGGGGTTCTGTGTGGAACTGCCACACCGTCCGACCAAACGCCCGGCTCGCCCCGAGGTGAGAGTCGCGCAGGAAAATACCCAGGCTTGCCCGTTCCTTCAGGTGTTCCGTCCAGCTCAGTGAAGCAGCATTACCTGCCTCATGCACAACGCTTCAGGAGCCCTCCAACTCTCCAGCACTGAGGGGTCATGTACTTGTTCCACGGAATCACAGAATGGGTTAGGTTGAAAGGGACCACAGTGAGTCATCTGGTCCAACCTGCCTGCTCAAGCAGCATTGTGTTCCTTAATATCTCCAGTGGGATTGCTCTCTGGGCAACCTCTTTCAGTGCACCCGCACAGTAAAGACATTCTTCTTCATATTCAGGTGGAACTTCTGTGCATCAGTTTCTGCGAGTTGCTTCTTGTCCTATTGCTTGGCACCACTAATAGCTTGGCTCCATCTTCTTGGCACCTCTTGTTTAGATACTTAAAAACACTGATGAAGTGCCCCCTCTCTGAAGGCTGAAGAGGCGCAGCTCCCTCAGCCTTTCACCCTAAGACATGTGCTCCGGTCTCTTAATCATCTTTGTAGCCCTCTGCTGGACCTGCTTCAGAAACTCTGTGTGTCTCTTGTACTGAGGACACCAACACACACAGATTCTCAGGGCTAGTGCTACGAAAAACATCACTCAAACAGATTATATAGTCAGAAAACAATAAAAGTCAATGTTTGGGCTTTGAGTGGGGTGACAGTTTCAACACAGGTGTAGAACACTAAAATTTCAGGACCATCCACCATGCGATAATGTAAACATATAGAAGTTAGTTTACAAAACCAATGTTGTACAAAGATTCAATCTAAGCAGCAGGTGCTATGAAAATCACAAGTTATTAAACTTAATAAGGTGATACTCTAACGCCAACAATGTAATTGGCAAAATTGCACATGGTTGGTAAATGACCGTGTCCTGCAAGCAGTCCCTTTCTGTTCACAGATAGTCTCTGAGGGATCAAGTGCCTTATTCAAATTCTTTTCACTCTGGCTTAGTGCTTTCTGGTGTTCACATCTAATGCATCCTCATTTGAGACCTGTGCATGGAAATAAGGTGCTCTATGTCACAGCTTTCTGGAAGTGCAGTACAATGGATGTAAAACAGTAGTTGAAGGGGCATATTTTACTAATTTGGCATTGGCTCACTCTGTGACTTCAGCCCATGTAACTTTATCTCTGCTTCTCCATCTAGAGGTAGAGATAATACATCTCAGTACAAATAAAGACAGAAAACAGTGGATTTTTGGTAAAAGCTCTTCATAGGTAAAGAAAGAACAGACAGGCTGGGAAATTGTTAACTTTCATTTGCTTACCATCTTCTTAGGTTGCACGTACATACTTAAGTACAACAAATAAGTCAGTGAGTGGTTAACTAAAGCTAATCAAAGCAGAAAATACAGATGTCTTAGTATCTCCATTGGCTCTGTATTGTGCTTCTGGTCCTTGAGGCAGAAACGACCCAATAAAAGGGACTTAACACCATTTATCATTGACAGTGTTCTGCAAGGCCAATATTACAAACTTAACCATTTAACCTTCTCCAGTGTGTAACAGAGTCTTTTAAGCTTGACAGCGAGATGAGGAAGAAAAAGATATGCTGAAAAGCAGTAGTAAAGAAAATCTGGAAGAATGGCATATAAATTATCTTACTGCTCTCCAGTGTAATTTTTAAGAGTTTAATATTTATTCAGTTATTTACAATGATGAGAACTCTACTCAAACCAGGTTTTCATAAAATGAATAAAAATTTACTTGAAATGAATACTAATTAAAGACATTCTTCATTAAAATCCTTTGGAAAAAGGGCTAGAGCTTCAGAAAGGACACTTTGAAGCAGCTGTGGATTATGTTAAAAAACAGATTGTATTCAGTTTACAATACGGCTAAAAAGAGGTAGTATAAACATCGTCTTGCAAAGTGGATCAATTTAACCATCTTTTAAAAATACTTGAAAGAAGAGAGATTTTTAATATGTAGACATTTAAAGAAATTCTGTGTTAAGTGTTTATTAAAACTCTAGGTTATTAAAGTGGAAATAACTTTAAAAAATAAGCAGCTTAAGGAGGAAAAATGAGTTGTTTTCACATTCCAACAACATTTGAATTAATAATACTACAGGGAAATGTTCAAACTTTATTTTTAAATTATATATTGTTTAGAAATAAAGGTAAAAGCTTGTTTCTCTTGAGTTTTGTAGTCCTGTATGTCAACATCTAAATGCCATATCTAGGTTTTAGAACTGATTCAACTTTTGCTGATCTATTGCTTAGTTTCAGTGATTTCTCGTTCATCATAGACACTTAAAGACAGTAATAGAAAGATGAGGTACTGAGTGAATGAAAGTAAAAAGGGAATCCTAGTCCCTGAAACATTTTTTGCCCGGAATAATCAGTACACTCAGAGGTGCCTGGCAATTTCCAAGCAGGAAAAATGAACTTGTGTGACTACATTTATATAAAGTCCATAAAATTATTTTTTTTCTCAAAGGAGTGTGTGCACTTAACTCCTGAAACAATATAATTTACATTGCTAGTGTGGAGAAATTGAGGCTGCAGATCTAACAATGATACATTTGAGTAATCTTCCAGAAGTTTTCAAAAGATTGAAATTTATAAACATATAATCCAGCTACATAGGTGAGCAAATCATATAATTTTTTTGTTGGGCTCTATTTTAGACTTTGCTAATATACTCACCTAGCAATAGGAATTAAGTTGTCTTTTTGAGCTAGGGAAGTGGAAAGAATTAACTTGAAAATGAACTGGGCTTTTTTTGTGAGGTAATGTGAAAAATGTCCCTCTGGACCACTTATTTTTATACTGCTTGCATCTTCATGCTTGGCTGAGGGATAGATTTGTTATCTTTAGCAAACCTTAGTGAAAAGAGTTTGGCTGTGCTGTAATAACTGAGACTGAGCTCTGAAGAATATTCCTGATCTGTTACATTCTTAAAACACACCAAATTAAACCCTTAAGTAATACAACTAAATTGAATACGGAAAAAGTTTTAGTGTAGTGTATTTAATAACCTATCCTTTTTTAACCCCAAGGATTTATTTATTAACAGTTCTGAGCTATTGGGTTTGCAAAGGTAGAATCCATAGATAGTAAACATTGTTATGATTTTTAAATAACTTCTTTGTCCTCTGCTTTCCGTTCAAATACACGATTGTTTTGGAAACAGGTGTATTGCTGATCAGTTAAAGTAAGAAGTGGTTTTTTTTTTCTCAAGCCATTCATGTATATCCTTCTAAAACTGCCTTGGGTTTTCACTCTGAGGGCTTAAGGCAGGAGCCACCTTTGACACGGCATCTGAGAATCGTGCAAACTACCCATGTTGGGCTTGAGGTACAATGTGCATGTTTGATTCATGTTCTCGGTAGCTCACCTGTGTAGGTGTTGATCCACTTTATACTGACAGCTGTCTGCTTGTCTGCCCTGCCAATATGAGCTCTGCTGCACAAGGGCCAGTGTGGTGCTGAGAGCAGAGGTACCTCGGTGGAAATACGTGATCTGTTTTGTGAAACAGCTGAGTGATTATGCTGCATGGCATCATGACGGTAGACTGGATTCACCTGAATCCAGTGAGTAGCTGGATATCTCAACCTCTGTTTTGGTGTCTGTTTTTATTATAGAGCTGTACAGGGCAGATTAAAGTAACTTCTTTTCCACCAGTTTAAAATGAGTCAGTGGAGGAAAAAGGACAGCTGCTGCATTTTGTAATGAACCATCTGGCATTTCTTGATAGATCCTCTGATTCCTAATTTACTACTGAATTGTGGCAGCAAGAAAATCAAAATTATTGATTGTATGGAATCAATTTCCACTGGCAATTGTTGTGCTCCTTCGGTTTCTGTCAAAGGATAGTCATAGGAGGGATAAGGACCTCTCACACTGAGCTTTACAAGGCTTGAAAGTCATCTACACCACTTGCCTTTTTTTTGGTAATCATGCTGCTTGACATTTATTCTGGAAGACTGACTTTCCAGATAATCACATCTGATCTGAACCTTACAGAAAGTGGCACTAATCGGTTTTAAGGTTCCACAAGGCAGCTCCTGTGTAAGGTTTGTATTCTGTTTTGTTCCTTTTCATTCATGGCTCTTTTTAAAACTTCCACCGCTAGAAGTTTAAGAAATAAACTAACTAGCTAGCTGGAATTAGAGATTCAAAAAATACAAATGCAGGAGAGAGATGCAGTAGAGGATTAACTAGTCAAATAGAGGACTAAGTTTTCAGTCTGAATTTATTTTAAAATTCTCTAAATAAAACATATGTTTGCTTTAACTAGATAATACATAACCGTGTACCTACCACTAAATCTGCCTTTAGAATAAACTTCTTTTGGTGGTTGGATGAAAAAGATGTAGGACTTAGAGGAAAGCATCTGCACACCAGCAAGTACGTGACACCTCCATCCTCTTGCCAAAAAAGATTATGAAGTGTGATTTCTAGATCAGAAAGTTAAAAAAGAAAGGGAAAAAGGAAATGAAAGTTGAGTTAATCAGAGTTAGAAAAGGCATAGAATTAGTAATGGTAGGGGTGCAGTAAGGTGTAGATAGAATGCGATAAACCAGTAGATAATCAGTGAAAACATTGCTAGAAAACAGAACAATAAAATGGCTTCAGAAAATCACTCTTAAAAAAAGAAAGGAGTGGTGAAGACTAAACACAGTTATAGGAAACTTTTCTGCGATTCAGACTGACTGAAGAAACAGTGGGGGATCATCTTCAGCAGTGCTCCTAGGTAAAGTAAAGAGAGCCTGAACTTTGAATGGTGACAGTGATCAATCGCAAACTGGAACCCAAATCTGAGTCCTAATTAATCTTGCTGTTGGGCATTGAACAGTGACTGGCTCTTAGGTTCAATTTCTTGTGCTATGGTCATCCATTAAGGCCTTCCATCTCTCTCTGCTTAGTAGTGCCAGAGTGGCTGACAAGTATAGAACCTCAGAATAACTTGCTGTGTCTTTTCTTCCTTGAATGATTCATCCATAAGCATCAGATCACATCCCTTAATATGTTATGTAGTTCGTATATGTAGTTTTGAACCTGAGGACTGTATTTACAGTTCCTCTGTGTTTTTTAGAGCTCCAGATCTCTAGGAAATATCTGTTGCTTATTTTTTTTTTTTGAGACTGTGTTACTCTTTAGCAGTGAAAGTACCTTTTACAGTTGATGAAACGTAATTGTTTCAGCCATGCTGACTGTATCGCACAATGCACTGACTATAAAGCTTCCCCTAACCAAAGCAGCGCACAACCCTTTTAAAATGTTTGCTTTCTTTAACACTGAACATTTTCCCACCAGCATATCCAGGATAATCTATGGGAATAGTTGCATGAAAGCTGACATTATTGGTTCATGTGTGCAACCTCTTGCTGTGTAGGAAAGAGGAGACGAGAACAGAGATTTACTTACTTTTGCATTCATCTTCTTACTTTTTCATTTGTAATTAGTTATGCTATTTGAAAACAGCAGAAAATTATCTTCAGATAAACCAGGGGCATACTAGGTCCTTTAGTGAGGGTTGGAGGTAAAATTCATTGATGCTAAGTCAAAGCAAGGCACCCATTTAGCAGGGAGTTGCATTCAGCATACATTATTGGGTTAATACTGACATCACTTGCGTGTCTTCATACTTTGATGAGCTGAGTGTCTGAGTCATAACCTCCAAGTGGTATCTTAGCTATTTGCATTCTGTGTATGAGAAGACAGGTTTATTTGAAATCTGAATACTCCCTGTCTGTATGCCCTGCTGCTTAGCCAGCATTTGGGGACAGATAATTTCTTTTTCATCTCTTCACCTAGATAAATATTTTTCTAATCAGCATGAGGATTGTTGATGTGTGTGTGTTGCCCGAGGTTCCATACTGTGTTAACTGCAAGAGTGTCCACTCTTCAGCTTGGCTGTCATTTGGTGGGTCAGACTGAGCATGTAAGCAATTATGGAAAGTGTTATTTCTGGAGTAATTTTCCCACAAACAACAACTCTGTGACTGAGGAGAGCTGATCAGAATGCAGAATGTCTCAGTACCTGTTGGTGTAGACAAATATGTAATTACTGAAGAAATTAGATGTTTCACTGTTAAAGGAGGAATTATTTGCTGGACTGCCCTTCAGCCTTGTCACTTTCTAGAACAATTCCTTTGACACCAAATAGGGAAAACATCCTTTAATGTAACACGACAGCTCTGAAACCTCATTATAAGTCATGATTCTACTGTAGTTTTTTGCATAATATCAAATAATAATAATATTATTAATATTACATTGGTAGAATTCTAAAGTGAGTAGTTATATTCCTGATCCCCAGGTCAGTCAGCTGACAACAACTGAATGAGCCATCTCAAGAAGTTGAGACGACATGGCGAAGACATGAACATGAACACTTTCTGAGCAGAGACTGTACATAGATGGTTTAAAGACTTTTATTCATTATGATAATTGAAACTGTACTTCTTACTTGGCATGTTGCTCAACATGAGAATTGGTGTGCTCTGCGTTAATCATATTGTGATGATCAGGTGAGAAGTGAGGTTATGTATTCACACAGCACAGGGTACAGAAATAAAGAGTAGGTCTTCTCTGATGTTACAGTATCTATGCAGAAGTACATTCCTTGCAGCTCAGGAGTCTCTCTTTCAAATGCTTACTCACCTGTAATAAGGCTGGCCATAAGTGATAATTCTCAGTTAATAACAGTGTTGTTGTCACTGTTCCACAGACAAGTCAGAACAGCAAGGCAGTCTGTTTCCTTTTTGGCTGCAATGATTGTTTTGCATTCACTTTTTGTGTGCCTGCATATATATGTCATTCATTCCTTCCTGGCTTCTGAGTAAGCATTGGGCAATTTTGTCTAAATTTGACTGTGGTGGGACAGAGACCACAGAGCTGTTAAGTTTCTGCATATTTCATGAAGATGGACATCTATATAGATGGGAAATCATCCATGGAAAGAAAGGTTCACCCTTTATTAAACATGAGAGAATCCACAGAAAAGAGACATGTCAGATATCTGGTCTTATCCTACTGCTTACACAGCTTCTGATTATAAGATCTTGAACAGAGTTCCAGTCAGGACTGGGTGTCAGGGAACATCTTGCTTCAGAGAAGACCTGCTGGAGGGGAGAGAGCTTACACTTGCTGACAGAGCTTTATGACTAGAAGTGCCTAAATATTCCTGAGGGTTTCCTAAAGTCGAGGTACACAGGCTAGTAGTTGTAAAGCAGTATTAATCCCTAGGGGGAATAATATGTTTCCATATGTGGTGCATCTGAATGATTTTTCAGGAGTGTTCCCACAAATGAGCCTCTTCCTTGGGCCATGTGAATTTACAGAAAAATCATTTATATATATAGTTAGTGCTGTGTAATAAAATTATAAATAAATGTAAACAATATATTTATTTACATTAAAAGTATATAAGTTGCTCTTGTATATATGTAAATAGTCATTTATCTTTGCACCTTGTGTTTGAGTTTCCTATTCTGTTTTGAACCTTGAAAACAGACAGGTAATAATTTGTATTCATTTTGTATGCTCAACAGTCTGAAAAGAGACAAGTGAAATCAGTCAGTTGCCTTATGTGGGCTAAGAATGATGCCTTCAGGGATTCAAGGTGATTGGGGCTAGGCACATGCTGAACTGAAACCTTTTCCTGTGCCGCAGGATACACTTGATACCTTGTCTTTTCTCCACCATCCCATAACATTTACACATTTATGTTTGTCACATAAATCTGCATTGTGGTCTTCCTGAGGGCTGTTAGCTTTTTGTTGCTGGCTACTGAGGAAATTAAAAGTTATAACCAAAGACAAATAATTATTTCTAATCAGGAATCTGTTTGGATATTTTTAACTAACATCTTTTCTTTGGTGTAGTTACAGGCTTCTGTGAATAAAATATGTTCCCTTACTCTTTAGGTGGTATCTGTTAAAACAGAAAGATAAATAAACACATTGCTGCCTCATTAAAAAAGTCAAGAATTATGTGCAGCATTTAATTTTGTTGCTGCTTTTTCAGAGACCTGTTTTCCAATACCCTCATCCTCCTATTCTCTTTCCCCAAATAAATATTTTGTGTGGAGTGGGATGGGAAGGAGGTTATTATGAGGGATTCAGAGGCTGCATTGAGTCCTTACATTCACTTTGGAATTTGTTGGTGCACTGGATGTACTGCACTGCCAGGAGGCTACACATGGAGTTGAGTAGAGCTCTGCAATGGATTTTCTTGGTATAGCTTAACTCCAGAGAACGAGCAATGAAATGGTCCTGTACAAGTCACTGCCTGATCTCTTAGTAAAAAACCCTTGCACCCCAGTGGTACCCCTTTTGCCCCCAGCAGTCTTGAGCAGAGAATGCTAGGCAGAGACTGTCAGTTTTGGTTGGATTCAACTCGATGTTATTAGCAGGACAAAAACCAACACAAGTGTTGCTAAAATATAAAAATGATGCAGGACCCTCTGGCACCTGGTTCTGGCAGGCACAGCCGTCCAGTACTGGGCTGGGGGCTTGCTAGGAAGCTCTGCTCTCACTTCTGCAGAGCACTGGCCTCGGGCTTTCGAGCCTTAGGTGATGTTTTATCCAATCCTTTGTTTTGAATGGGTGATGTAAGGATTGAAAGGTGGCCTGAAAGCTGTTGGAAGTCAATGGCCAGGTAACCATTTCCCTGACATCTATGTCTTTTATGTGTGAGTGGATGCTAAGGGCATACCCCAATGTGAATGAGAACAACAAATCCCTCCACGCCAGAACCGGTATGCTGGAACACTCACCTCGGATTTTGTATCTGTTGTTCTCTTTCAGGGTGACAGCAAACTTTGCTGACCAGCATGTGCTGGCTCCACGAGCTGGAGTTTGTGCTCTGCCATCACAGCCAGACTTCACACATGTACAAGCCCCTGCATTTTGGGAGAAGGAAAAGAAACAGGAGAAGCAGGAGACTGTGGAAAGAGAAATCCTGGCATGCTCTGTGAGGAGACTGCCATTTCTGTTCCTTCTCCTTGCTGTTCCACCATGCATGAAAGCTTCAAGCTATATAATATGAATTAGTACATAGCCTATAAAAAGGCTATAGTATATAGTCTATTTTTGCTATAAAAACCAAACTAAACCAACACGCCTCATTAGTCAAGTGGAGATTGAGAGGTACTGTTCTGAAAAGGAATTATATACGCTGCAATAGCATTCACTAGGACGCACAACCTAAACATTTTTATTATCCCCTCCCAGATAACTTCTCATATCATCCTTTCGGGAAGACTCACCATTTAAATTGCAGGCTTTTGGGTCAGGGACCATTATTTTCAGTGTCTTTGGTTCCCAGAGTGAGACATCAGCTGATGGAGCCTGGAAGTTGCCACTGTGCCCTGTACACGTGAGATAACAGCAGTAACATTTGCAGGGGCAACTAAACAAAGAATTTTATAGTACATGGCCTTTAAATATTGACTAATTGATTTAGCGCTTGAAAAATATTTGGGGCTTGTGGATTTGTCTACTCAAACTGTAAATAGCTGCTGCTAGCAGTCTCCAGCTGGATTCAGGAACACTGCTGGTCTCAGTGACCTTCCCTCCTGTTCATTTTTTGTTGCTAAAAGTAGTTGGAAAAAAGAATTAATCAGAACTGTCATTCAGAATATTCAAATTATAGTAATCCCTGTGTTCAAGTGTATCTTTTGTGAAATAAAACCATTTTTATGAGAAGGAAACTAAATTATGTTGAATTAAAATGCCAGAGGTTGTTACAGCTGCGTATTTATATAGATTCATATGCTCAATTTTCCTTGCTATTTTATGAAATTCTCATGATAGGAATTGTTTTTCCAGAATCATAAAATGTTTTAGGAGAAATATAGGTAGTGGATTTTTCAGGAATGAATGGCTGCCTTGCTTGCAAATTCCATCGTGGAGCAAATGACACGTTAGTGTAGTGAATTTGCAAAGCTGTAGCCAGATAGTGATGAAAACCTAGTAATACTTTGATACACTGATAAACAGGAAGCATTTCTCTGAAAAACATAATGGATGGCCCTTTCTTGATTGTTAATCTATGGTGATATTCTTAGGGAATAGAAAGTTAGTTCTTGCTGAAAGTCTGAACACACAAGTAGACTTGTCTGTACAATAGGAGTGGAAGAGTTTCTTTAAGAAAGTAGATGAATTGGGTCTCCAGTTGGCTCTCCTAAGTGCATCTGGTCTCTAACTGTGATGTATTCTGTCATCTTTAATCACTTTACAGCACGTATAACTGGTTAGCTGATACCAAATAATGCCTACCACTACACTGGGAATTCCTGGGTGTTTTTGCTGTATCTTTTACTCAGTGTAAAGTTTATACCTTAAGATAATATAATGTAGTTCAACTCACTCTAAGATACATCCTACTAAGGGATCCTTAGTTTTCAAAGGTTGTGTTTTCCTTTTGAAGGAGATCCAAGAATTTAGGTTTTGCCAAAAATGCCTCACCCCAAACTCATGAAACCTTCACTGAATAGAGTATTTCTTTCTGTAAGCAACAAGTTTGGACATTTTTCAGTAATGTCTTTCTGGTCCTGCCTGTGCCACATAATGGAATGGGGTGAGAAGATCCCAGAGGAAGGACAAATTGAGGTATTTCCTGCAGCAGCAGCAGTATAGTTGTCTCAGTGTGTTACCCTAACCAGAAGGGCCTAACCAGCCCTTCTGAGGTTGCAGAAATTGTGTCCTGGAGTACCCTTTCAGGGTAGAATCTTTCTGATTTCCACCAAAGGTTCAGACCCCTCCAATGGATGTTTTTCTGAGCAGAAAAAAAAATCAGAGAGAAAAATAAAAAAAAAGCCTGCCAAAATTTTCCAGCTGGCTCTTGTCGTTAATGTGGGGAGGGTGCATGGTGTTTTTCATAGCTAATAAAGATGTTGATGTGCTACTTTATAATGAAGCTTAGTTTTGACTGTGGAAATGTGACTGATTCTTCCACAGATTTAACACTGACACAACAACACAGCTAGTGCTATTCTTACTAGCTTAGATCTCTCACCTAGTAGCACCTTCTGCTAAATTAATCCTTGCCTTTTCTGTCTTACTTTTGGATGTCTGAAACTAGTCTCCTTGGAAGGGTTGAACACCGAAAAACATTGCTCAGTCCAAGGGGCCCTGCCTCAGGTTCCTGGCTTCATTTAAGCATCACTGACCTGTACCAATCTCTTGAAAATGTCTGCCCATGAAGTTAACCCGCGGACATGAGAGACCACTGTGTTGAAATGACTTCTTGAATAGGACCTTAAAATGCAAACTTTCTGTGTGCTGTATTGTGTTTTATGCCAAGTCCTCCAAGCTGCCAATTGCTCAATTAGCAGTCTGATTAGCTTGTGGTGGTTAATCATGTCATTTTTGCTGAAAAAAAGGGCATAAAAGCAGAGGGCTGGAAATTTTCTGGGTGTCATGTGTTTAGGAGGACAGGTGGTGACAAACGCTGGTGCTGGAAAGATTTATCCAAAGTGTGTGTGTTCCCAGCAGATGGTGCTGCGCTGGTGGCCATGAGCAAGGGATGTGTCCAGGACTGACAGCTCCTCATCCAGGTACCAGCCCTTCTCCAGCACTCTGTGAGATGCAGCTTGAGATGCAACATTTATTGAGGGAAGGGGATCGCAAGGACACTGGAAATTGCCATCATGCAATGTGGAAGGAGCCTGTTTGCACATGTGCATAGGTGTTGCACAATCTGAATTTCCCCTTATGGTGTTTCGTTGTATTTGTGTTAATCTTTTAGTTCATTTGCACTATGAGCTTTGTATTGTATTCCCTCAAGGTTTGCATAGTTTGTATAAATATACAGCGTACTTCTGGGGCTAGAAAGGATGCGCACTCTCATTTCGTTAGTCCTCTTAGATGAGCCAGGGCAGTGCTCCTATTTAATTCCTGATTAAAGAATTATAAAGCCTTCTGGTAAAGAAAGGAAAAAAAAAATCTTCAGCTCACTTCATACTCTGCCATTTTGGAGTGATTTGTGGATGTGAAAAGCACTTAGCAGTAAAGTAAGCAAACCTGCAATTTTCATATTTGTTTTGTAAAAATCACATATGAGCACTGTACTCAGAAATTGACACTAAAAAAAGTGAGTTTTCATTAAGCTCTGGCTTGTGTTTCTCGAACAGGAAGACAATGGCAACAGCCAGAAATTATTTTGATGTCCTCCTACAATATGACCAGTTGCCTGTGACCCATGTAGTGCCTAATAGGGGGCCAAGGTTCCTGTGTGGGGAAGGGACCCCATAGCTGATAAGACCAGCCCTAGAAATAGTAACTTCTTAATATGAAATTCTTCTCACGGAATTTGTCTAATAGTCTGAGCAGACAAACTTTTTAGGGCACCTTTCATATCACTGGTGTCTTTTCTGCCTCAACTTGATGATCCTTGTAAGTCCCTTCCAACTCAGAATATTCTGTGAAATCTAAACATGTTTCATAGTGTTTAAATGCTGTGTTGTAAGTTTGGGGGAGGAACAAAAAGTTTACGCAAAATGCTGTGGATTACCCTGTGCTTTGAAATACCACCTGATTTTTAAAGACCTTATTACAAAGATCATAGTAACAATATATTAAAAACCCCTAGTGTTATTTAGTAATAATTTTTTAACCCTGGAGTCAAAAGACGTGGTTATCAATGTGGAATGTAATCAAGTAGAATGAGCATATAAGAAAGCTTCATAAGCAACAAAACAAAGCAGCTCAGTGTTGTTTCCCTTGCAAGGCCATGGCCTTTTCATCATGTTGACTGCACAGATAGAGCAAAGCTTGCAGTATTTTCTTCCTTGCTTTTTGTGATTATCACTAAGCAACTGGCCCCTCACTGTTTCTGTGCTCAGAACCGGTTTAGAGAGATTTGCATAATTTCAAACTTTTTCTCTTTTAAAAACTGTATCACAAATTAATGGACTAAAAGGAAAGTGCCTTGAATGAGTGACATTTCTTTGTTGAAGAATTAGAAATTACATTATCTTCTCTAGCCCTCTAGGGAGGGAACATGAAAAGTGTCTCTGCCGCCCCCACAGCATCCTACTGCTGTTGATATTTTGCAGGTTTGGAGAAGGTGAATTTTAAGGGTGCCTACAAACAATGTACTGTATGTATAGGCTTGCGTATGTGTCCCAGTTCAGCAGTTGAGTAAATCGTATGTTGTCAGTGCAATTCAGATGGTTTGCTACATTGCAGCACAACTATACAGATTGTTCAGGATATCATCTGAGTAAAGCCTTTTGTTAGCCTCAATTTAGTATCAACAAAGAGAGATAAGAGAAAAGGATGTCCTGGAGATTTTCCTAGTGCGGACTTCATCCCTTTTTATTCCACCATGAAATGAAGAGACATCCCTGAAGGTACCACACATTTCTGATATAGGAAGCACTGAAATGCTTTGTATAAAGCTGCAAGATGCAAAAAATGATGTGCAACCCTGACATCGTGAAACGGCATACATGTCATGTTTATAGAGTGGCTGTTGCTGATGTGAGTTCCCTGGTTAGTTCCTGGGTGAAGCTGACCACCTGCAGCGTCAAATATCTTCAGCTAATAAAGGAAAATCAAGTGACTCTCAGCTCCTCCTTTTTTTGTGCTTTAATCCATTTCTGAATGTTATGGAAATATGGGTTGCTGTGTAGCAAAAGTCTGTATTTTTAATTCAAGTTTTAATTCCATAAATGATCACGATCTTCAGTTCATCCTTATATCAGACTTTCATTAACAAATAGTAGGAAATTATCTGAGAAACTTCATTGCTTGATACAGATGATAATGGCAAGCTAATTGCCAGTTCAAAATTTCCCTCCTATGATTTAAGTTTTAGAGAGCCTGATACAGTTATGGGACACTGCTTTTCTTTGAGATTAAGACTAGTTTTACAGCTTCTGGTATTGGATGTTTCATTTGAAGAAACCTCATTTTTTTGAAGCAGATAAGAGCCATTCTGCTCTCTCAGTTGAAATTGTGTGGAAGGGGACCATACTGTCTTGTGAAGATGGTATGAAAAATCCCATTTCTAGACTACTGGTATAATAGGAAATGACATTCCCACACTCCACAGAAACAGCAGGGAAAGCGTGGTCCTGACCCAGACAATCAAAACTTTAATTGTAAGGCTAATTCTGATTTATTGCAGACTTCAGTGTAATTTTTTTTTTCACTGGCACACACTCAGAAGAGGTAGGTCTCTCCCCTTTCCCTCACGCCATTCCCCGTGCTTAGCGTGAGCCCCGAACTAAGGTAGCTTCGCTCATGCCTGGAGTCTCAAAACTTCCCCTTACAGCAGCGCAGCAAGCTACCATTTATTTTTAATTGCTCCCCACCGTGTAGGCCAATTAAGGATGAAGCCAGCAGGGCAAGGATCACTGGCAAAGCCTTTGAAGGGAGCAGACCCAGCATTTGCTTCGCCGGAAGGCTGCCATTCACACATTTGTGCAAGAATGCAAACAATTGGGCTCACTCAGTGGGATCGAGTGCTATCTAGTTCAGTCTGAACCACTTTCTAGTGCAGATGGCAGTGAGAATGGCAGCACCACTGAATATTATCCCCGGGGTTAGAAACTTTCCAAATGAGATTTCCATTCCTGACCCTCCCCATTTCAGCAGGAAACACCTGCTAAAGCAGCTTTAGGAAATGCCTCTCATTAGCAGTTTCTGTTTGAGCTCAGGTTTTCCTAGCCATTGGAATTTAGCAGGTTTAAGAACTTGATCTTTTGATAATAGGAAATAGAAAATATTAGAGGATAGTGGGTACAGCCTCCATTTTTGGTTCATGTATCCTGGTACCTTGATTATTCCTTTAAAATCCTCTTTTGGCACATTTATTTTTCCTAGCTTTTGAACCTCCCAGAAAAGAGAGTTGCCAGGTATCCTAAATAGCTTCATAATTTCCAGGAAATCCTGGATGGAGGATTTGCTGGGTAGATTGGAATTAGGAACCCAGTATTTTAGATGCTTTGGGAAAGGTATGAGTCTGCAAATTTGGTCATGAGTGTTGTGAGCAGTCTGTGCTTTCCTGCTTCTGTGGAAGAGACCTAGCATTCATGTCCAGTTTCACACAGAACTGTGAAATATCAGTGTGCACAAACCCAAAAAGCATTGAGGAAAAGTAGGAAACCAAAATGGAGGAAACTCAGTTTTATCCTGGGAAAAGTTTCCAGGAGGGCTTGCTGTTCCTTGTGGTGGGCTTTTACAGGCTGTCAGCTGTGGCTCGCACACTGGCAAAGTTGTGTCTGCTCTGTGTTAGGGACACACAGACGCTGGGCTCGAGAGGGGTTTGGTGTCTCTTCATGTCTGAACGTACGTTGTGCAGGTAAATTTTAGTCAAAATAAGCCCAAGTTCTGGCTTTGTTCTTCTGTTCATTGCACCTGCTGGTGTCTCCATGAGCCTTAGGGAAGCCTCCCAGTTATCCACTGGTTGGGATGGTGGAAGCAGTGGGTGCAGCCAGTCTGTCTGGCTGATGGCACTGACCTCCCCTGCTGTTTGTCAGCACGTCTCAGGGATGCCAATTCCACAGTTCCCAACCTTTAAAAAAATATTTAATTTATAAATCCCTCTGGGTTTTGTACTGGAGAAGAAGACCCTATATGAGACCTCTTAGATTATTAATAACTAGCCTTTTAAGAATCACTTAAAATTCTGGCCACAGCCCATATATATGCACAGGGGGCTTTTCTAGACAAAGGTAGCCTTCAAAGTACTCATTAAACCTCTTACCTGGGCAATTGCTTAGTCTATCTGGGGAAGCCCTGTATGACTAAAAGGGCTGATATCAGGTTTTAAATGCTATTCTTCATACAGCAGCAATGGAAAATGATGCAGCTGAATTGAGACTGCAATTCCATCATGACTAGGCAGGTTTCATTTTACATGTATGCCATGTAGCCTGATTTTGCACATTAAAGAAAACAGCCGTTCCCTGGCTTGTCTGTAGGTTGGATTTTCCCCACAGAAACTTCTGCAAACACTGTAAGGCAGAAGGCCAGTGTGGCTTGGGTTATTCCTAGGTGCTTCCCACCTCCCCAGGTCCTTGCAGCACATCTCCCTCCTCTGCTCTCTGAGCTTCTCCCACTGCGAGTGCAGCCACTGCAGCCCAGCCAGCGGAAAAGAGGAGGAATTTCCTGACACATGCCGAGCCCCAGGAGCATCAGCTCCCTGAGCTGCCGGGCTCTCACTGACCTGGTTTGCACAGAAATGTTGATACTGCAGATGAGAGGACTGGCATGCCTCTAGGACTAAAAAAGAAATGGAACTACTGGGCTTACTTTTGTTCTGGTCCTGGTTTATCTCTCCCTGTGTGACTGCTTTTAAGATTTCCCTGCATGTAGACTTCTGGGGAGGCTGTAGCTTTCTGTGCCACATGAAGTCATTGTGAGGATCAGTTAGTGATGGCTGTTAGAGCAAGCCATTAACATATTAACATTGCTAAGGGCATTTTTGTTGTATTTACAGTAAATGTATTTCAGCAGTAATGTAAAATTTAAATCAAATTTCATCTTTCTTCACAACAAGATAAGCACTGTTATTTTACAAATTGTTCACCTCTCTGACAGGTGTAACTTTGTCCTAATTTTAAAAAAGCTAATAATTATATACAAAATGCGTATAAAACAAATTGCTTCATTTGTAGAGGGTTTTTTCCTTTAGATACCTGTAACATTGCTATGTTATAAAGATGGAAATTCTCAAACAGTCTTTTCCAGAAAGAAATTCAGCTTCTTAAAACTGTGTAAATAATAACTGAAAGAAGACGTATTTGTGCTCTCCTGATAATGGAGTAATATGGTGCCTGTGTACATTTTAATCTGGCATTCAGTGATTGTAGAGCATGGTGATCTAACAGTCTTCAGACTTCAGAGCCTGCATTCAGCAGTACATGCAGAATTGTTTTCAACATGGTAGAGAATTGTAGTGAAGGAAGAGACAAAGCTGTTCAGTGTTAGACAAAGGGTTTATCATTCTGATTGCCAGTAGTGTATGTTTTGTAAGTTAGGATATGACTGAGTGTCTATTTATATGGCTGTTATAGAAATATATGTGTGTGTATGTTTGGAATGGGATTTTTCAAAAGCAAGCTGGATGTGCACTCCTCTATGTAGTTAATCATTTCACTATGGTGCTTATATCATGCAAGCTCAACAATTGTGTTACAAAACCCCCAATATTATGATTGTTTGTCTTGTTTTCCCTGTGATTGATAAGTTCTTGGTTCCATCAATACATCAAGACCACATTTATATACTAGAACAGGAGCCTGTCATTTCTGAGGAAAACAAAAACATTAGATAAAAGTAAACTGCTAACTTATATTCATGAGCACCTATCAGCATTTAATAAGATGGCATCCAGTTCAGACCAAAAGCTATATCCTGCCTTGTACTGACAATGTTATCTCAGTCTGGGGATTTGACTTGTATTTGCTTCCCATGTTTTTGGAGTCAGAAAGTCTTTGAAAGAAAACTTTCATTCTGATTTCTTACTGAGATGATAATCACATTTCAATCAACAGGGAGTAGCTGGTCTGCAGCTGCTGCAGTAGTTCTGGGTATTTTTGTGCCTGTGGTCTGGAAAGTGCTCCATTGCTTCTCCAGAGCCTGAATATGTGTTAAAGCAGCTGAAATGGAAAGACAGAGAGTCAGCCTACCATGACTGTCCATGCTGCTAAAACAGCATGTTGAGAACATAGCAGGTGTTGGAGGCATTAGGTATTGCACCCATAGTGTCTGAGTCAGTGCTTGCTGGGGAGGGAGGATGGTCACGGGAGTACCGGCAGGGATCGGCAGGGAGAGAGGATGACCATGCCGCAGGAAAGCAAGTACAGATGGAAAGAACAATCAAATTTTGGAAACAAGTGATGGGAAGAAAAGGAGGCTTTGGCTGAAGTTGTGAGCTGAGACTCCAGGACCTGGGTTTGGTATTTGCTTTAGCTTGGACTACCTGTGTCATAGTGGGTAAAACAACTGCAGAGTTTCTGTCTTTCAGTCGCCCATGTGCACCTGAGAAGCAGCAGAGTATCTGCATGCAATGCCAAATGGATGAGAAGCTACATGTAGCTGCAAATACAAGATGAGTTGCCCCTCGACTTAAGGTGATCATAATGTGGGAGGGCTTCTGGTCGACAAGCTCCAAACACCTTAACAGAATTCTTTGTTTAGAGATACTTCCCTGGGAATTTCCTCATCAGGGTTCTGGCCAGTTCAAGCCTCTATCCCTTGTTTCAGGAGGTGTCTGTTGTTTTCAAAACAGAGGTTTGTCCTGTCTGGGCACAAATATTTACCTTTCAGCTTTCATCTGATTTCAATATATGGGCAACATCTACCATTCAAGAAATGTATGTTTTCTTTTGCTAGAAGGATTGATTTTCTTTTCCCTGAAGACACCAATCACAGGATCAAACATGTTCCCGAATCCATGCTTGGGTTAGGAAGCTGCAAAACCACCACTGCAAGGGAGTATGAACCTAAACCTGTGTTGGCTCAGAAAACCAGAAACAGTCTCCCACCTCTCTTTTAAATCCATAGTGAGGGAAGGGAGCATAAAACTAGAATTAATGCATCTCAGCAAGTATCTGGAATAGCACAAATGAGGATGTATGTTTCAGATAGGAACTGGGCATCTAAATCTCCAGTTTGTTTGAGATTTATTGATCTTTCATGGTCATACTGAGAAGCAGTCATACAGGGGATGGTCAGTGGTATGCCATAAGAACAGTCCTATAAGACTTTTTTTTTAATCTGTGTATTTCAAATCCCCACTTCTATCACATAAACTAAAATCAGAAATGTCCTTTCAAAAATCATTATGCCCAAAATGTTAGCAAAAATTACTTTTGCTAATATTGGTGCATTTTATTCTCCTAGTGCAGCCCAGCATCTATCTTATTAGCCCAAATTTGCATTTGATGTAACTGCATGCCATGGATTTTGTCACCAATTATCATTCTTTTCCAGGGAGGATGTTTGTGATTTGGGCTGAAATATGCTAATTACTGAAAACCATCGACACGTGAAGAACTCAGTATTTCAGCGTATTCCCCACACCAGCAAGAGCGGTGAATGTGAAACACCACCTGTCAAGCACTTGCAGCAGATAGGGTGTACTTTCTGCAGTGTCCTGTGGAGTACAAGAGGTACGGGAAATGAAACTGCTGGAGGATGCGATGCTGTTGCTTGTCTTTGCGATCTGTACAAGGAGCAGCATGGCAACGTGGTGTGGTAGGAATTCCTCAGCTGAGTAGGAAAGGCAGCACCACAGCAAGCTGCTGAGCTTGGTAATGCTTCCCGTACCAAAAGGGGAAAAAGTTTGCAGGGGGATTTTTTGTTTCTTTAAAAATCCATACTTGCAAAACAGCAACTTCCACACAAGAATAACACTGAGGATTATTTTGAAAGTGCTTTAAAAAGATTGCAAGAGAAGGGGATTGCTGATTTTTCAGAGCAATGCAAAGTTGTTGCTGCCTATTCATTTCATTCATCCTAAATACCCAGTCGCAGTTTAATTCCTAGATGTAGTGTATGCCCTTTCGTGTATAATCAGCCTAATTTGTCTTCAGCTGCAAGCAAGTGAACCAAGATTCATTTAGTTAAGCAAGCTAAGCAAAAACATTCTTTGCTCACAGATGGGTAAGCCAGCCGATATCTTAAGATAAATGAAAGGAATTTTGTTTTCTTTTCTTAGCTACTGTAAGGACTCCTATGGGTGGAAGAATGACAAAACAAATTTTGTCCTCCGTGTTTTTAATTAGTTAA
Source organism: Corapipo altera (assembly GCF_003945725.1). Taxonomy (NCBI): domain Eukaryota; kingdom Metazoa; phylum Chordata; class Aves; order Passeriformes; family Pipridae; genus Corapipo; species Corapipo altera. Next base: position 20,721,220 of record NW_020884880.1, read on the forward strand.
ACAGGGAAAGACTAATAGATCTCATCCTGGAATCTGGAATCCTAATTTGCAATATTGGATGTTGTTTTGACTTCAACTGGCACTTTTAACAAATAGACTTTTCACTAGAGGTTTTCAGAAAGACCGCATGTAATATTAGATGAGAGGTACTTAATTAATGTAGGAAAGCGCCAACAAACTATCAGCCAGCACCAACTTGTCTTGGATTTGAAATAAAAGGTATTTGGTCTGTGCTGCCTGCCTAGCAATTACCATTAAATGTGTGTGGATTTAGGCCAATTCTTAATGAAAAAGGGCCAGCTCACAATAAATGTCACCCATGTTGTCTTGAGTTATGGTGATAGCATGGTGAATGAATAACACAAAATGCAAACATCAATTTAGCTGACCCCAGGGCAACCAGTGGGAGGCAGAGATCGGCTATGATACCCCTTATCCCTGTGCCCTGTCTAAAGGCACAAGCCAATAGCCAAATCTGCCCATCACACCTCTCTCCCAGAGAGCAAAAAGATTTGCAAAATAATTGCAGTAGGACATCACATTGTCAAAAGAGAGTGTACACAGAGGAAAGTGCTGAGGATTTTTAATCCCAACAATCAATTTGAATATAAGCAGGACTTGCTACTAAGAGAACTGTACAACCATTTTTCAGCTATATCCTTCCTTCTGACTGAATGCAGATGAAAGCAGATGGGGAGGGGAGAAAAGTGTACCTTTCCAGGCTCTGTAGAAAAAAGGTCCTCACTCTGCACCATTTGTGGCGAATGAACTCAAGTGGGAGAGACTTTTGTCCAGGAAGAATGCTCTTGTAACTTTATTACTCCATACCTATATACAGACTCTCTAATGACCCTGGGTCTGAGCTCTCCAGCCAGCAAGATGTTTACTTATCTCCCCATATACCACACCCCGCCATGTGACTGCTTCCAGCCACAGAGAACAACCATGCTTCAAGCAGCTTTGACCTTGTGATTCTTTTCACAAACACACTAATCTTAGTTCTGGCTAGCTCAGGACCACAATATTTTTGCTTTAGTATTTTCTTCTTCTTCTTTTATCTTCCAAGTGGCTGGTAGGCTCTGGCATTTTCTTGGTAGAGGAACAAAGTTCAGGACAAGTTGGAAGTGTCTCAGTCCTGCATCTCAATGTCACATCCTCACAGGATCAGAGAATAAGTGAACATGAACAACTCTTGCTGCTCATCTCCATCTTTCCAGGAGAAATTCCAGAAGGTGCAGGAGCAAGGGAGGACACGTCCTGTTCTGCCCCCTGGCACAGAGGGGGCAGTGAGCCCCTTTAACTAGGAGTGCAGGGGAAGGAGGCACAGTTTGCTTTACACCTGATGGAGAAGTAAACTGCAGTGAAGAGGTTAGTTTAGGAAGGAGGAGGCTAGATCTCCCCAAGACTATAGAGTGAACCTAAATATTGTGAAAACTGCGGAAATCCTGCCCTTGGTGAAAGGATTGTCTTTGTTAGAGAGCAGGCTGATTGCCTTGGGACTGGTAAGAAGCTAGGGAGCTGGATCCCTCTTTTCCGTCTCCTACTCCCTGTGGTCATGAACTGACACCATGGGGGTCCACTCCCTAATTTCTCATCCATGTGCACCCAGTGGGCAGCAGGGAGCAGGCTGGCAGCTCCCATGAGCTCCAACATACAGCAGAGTTAAAAATCTGCTAATTCCCCAGCCCAAGGTCTTATGTCATCATCATTACCTTCCTTTTCTTTTTGAACACTTTGCAGATGATAGCTTAAGGTAAGGATTTTCTCTGCCACTGTTCTACCATCTTTCCCCTGTCCTCACCTGCTCTTGACCAGTCTCTACAATAGACACTACAAGAGACACTTTTTGCACGTTCATGTGTATTTTCCTAATTCCAGCACTGTGCAAAATGGATTTAAACCCTGCTTGGGGCTAGGTCTCTGCATGTCCTGCTGGTGGATAGAGCCTCTTCTCCATTTCAAACTCCTTAAGGTCTTTCAGCTCCTCTTGGACCACCCGAAAGCCAAAGTGTGCCCTGTGTATTGCTCCCTCTGGCAAACAATGGCTCATCCCGAAGCAGGTCAAGGTAATTACTTGGAAAATAAGTTCTTTTTAGAGAACTTGTTATTTCTTAAGGTTAGCCAGGTACAGCAGTCAAATGGGAATTATCCTCATAATCTTCAGATCAGAAGTGTGGAATATGCCACAGTTATCTGAGAAGGTATGATTATGTTTTGCACTGGCTGCTCATCAGTGTAATCACAGCTTTAGTCTCACAGCCTTAGCTTTTTTGTGGTAGTTGTGCTCAGCAAGCCTTTCTCTTCCAAACCAGCTTCAGATGCACCGAGGGAGCAACCTTTGGTACCCACCTGCAGCCCTGGTTGCCTCCCATTAATCCCCTCTGGCCCCCTGCCATTTGGATGAGCAAACTACTATTCTTTCTGTTATTATCTCCCCCCCCCAAAAAAAAACAAAAAAACAATCAAACTTGTAATAAATTGAATTACTTTTTCGGCTACCTGGTTGATTGTGTAAGTGAAGGAAGTGGTTAATTTTTGAGCACAGTGGGTTATTCACAGCATTAAAATTAGTTTTGCTTTTGTTAGACCAGAGATCCATTTGTCGCTAACACAGTTGAGGCACAAACCAGTATTTAGAGGAGAGATGAAAAATTCATTGATTGACCAAAACCTTCTGTGCCACTGAACACTGTGCAGTGATCTAACTAGCGGCGAAACAAATAACTTATCACAGCATTGGAATTACGTGCACGTAATGGGAAATTCTCTTTTTTTTTTTTTTTTGTTCACAAAAGGACTTGATCACATGCCATTATTCAGAGAGTAGCTGAAATCTCTGCAGGCCTTTGCTCTGTAATCCAAAAAGCTCTTTGCTTTTTACTGTCATAGGCTTTGGCAGCTACAAGAAAATGCAAAATGATGGCTGTGCTTGTATCGATTATCATCCTAATTCTGCTCTCAGTGAAGTCCATCACAAACCTGCCACAGCCTCCCGTGGGAGTGAGTGCAGGCTGTGTATAATTGCAGTTACTTTAATACAAATTTACTTACTTGACACTTGAAATTCTGCATTCTTGCTGCAGTTATGCTGTGAGCAGCATTAAATTAACTGTCTCCCAGAAACAGTCTGAGGCTGCTCATGCTCACCTATCCTCCTGTTTTCTGAGGGAGGAGCGACAGCCCCTTTCCCGATAGCAGGGCTTTTTCTGCTTCCCTTGGTCACCTGTGGGATTCCTCCGATGTACTATGTCTTTGTGATGGATGTGCTGCCCACTGGCAATTGCTCATTTTGATGCTCTGCATGATGTCTCTGCTTCACGTCTGGCTCCTTATCTGCTTATTTATTTTATGACCTCTCTACCCATTCTGATCTTCAGTCACTCCAAATTCTCTTTGCTGCCTACTTCTCCTGCTTGGTTTGCTCAGTTAGTGGCCCTGCATCTGGTTTTTGGGTCACAGGGAATGAACAGGGTCTGGTTGAATACCTCCTTCTTGAGGTGGAGAACAAGGTGACATCTTCAAATAGTTTTAAAGCTGTTCAGTGCCTTTTATCAGTTCTTTGCATTGTCGAAACGTAGTATAGCCATTTAGCTTTGCCAATAGAGCATCCTCAGTGATATCTTTAATTCAGTCTGCACAAGAGGGGGTCATGAGGCTGTGGCTTTTTCCAGAGTCTGTTTAAGGTTTGTAGGTTGGGCAGAGAAACAGAAATTGAGCAGTTTCTACCACCTCTTTAAGAGGTACAGTGTAAACCTGCGCAGCCCTGATGCCGTGTTGCACTGGGGAAGATTCACCTGCTCCCAGCTGCTCTGTAAGTGTGTGCCTGGAGCAAGGCCTCTTGATAATAACCCTTGAATTACCAGCTTCTGCTGCAAGCCTGGCAAGGTCAGGACTTTAATTTAACATGATATTAGACCCTAGGTGCCTCCATGTGCCTGCTTTTTGCATACAAGAATCAGCAACCTATGCAACTTAAAAACTGGCTGTTCCTTCTGCCTGCAGTTCACCAGCTGCCTGCCAGTGTGACATCCAGGTTCTACAGAGAGCTGCTAAAGGGGGAGGCAGAGCACTGTTTCACAGCTGACTTAGTTTGCCTTTCAGAGAAATCTCTCCATCCTAAAAAGAACTGTAATACCTTAAAACATCATTTGCAAATGTTAATATGGAGAATACTCAGTGGGTACAGGCTTCCAGGTAAGCTTTTAGAAAATATCTGTCCCAAATGTGGAGAAGTCTCAGATTTGTGTTTTAATACCAGTCCTCCCTATTCCACTTATGACCTGTTGCAAATAAATAAATACCTTAAAGATCTCCAGCTTGTCCTGGTGTCAGCAGGTTCATTTTCTTCTTAGTTCTTGATACAGTACTGTGTTTGGAATTCAGTATGAAAATAATGTTAATAACACACTGCTGTTTTGTCTGTTGCTGAGTAGTGCTTTTTCTAAGTCAATGACTTTTCAGTTTTCTATGCTCTGCCAGTGAGGAGGTACACAAGAAACTGGGAGGGAGCATAGCTGGGACAGCTGATCCAAACTGGCCAAAGGGATATTCCATACCATAGAAGGTCATGTTCAGTATATGAACAGAGGGGAGTTGGCCAGAATATGCCAATCTGGGCTTGGGGAGAGACTAAGCATCCGTCAGTCAGTGGGTGGCGAGCAATTATAGTGTGCATCACTTGATTTTCCTGGTGTTTCTTTTTCTTGTGTTTTGTTTTTTTTTTTCTCCTTTCATTACAATAATAGCAACAACAACGATATATCATCATCATCATCATCATCATCATCATTATGATAATATTTTACTTTTTTCTATTATTTCAATTATTACTGTCTCAACCCATGAGTTTTTACTTTTTTCCAATTCACCTCCCCATTCCGCTGGGATGGGGGGCATGAGTGAGCAGCTGTGTGGTGCTTGGTTGCCATCTGGGGTTAAACTACAACACAGCTAAATATCAGCAAGTTATGCCTAGCCCTGCAAAATCTTAGGGACTCCATGACTGCTTAGGGGGAGGACTGTGCAAGCCCAGCTGGTAAGAGTGTTCAAAACTGTGACCTTGTGATGGCCTCAGGTTCCCTGGGTCAAGTTCATACTCCACAGGCTTGGTAGATGTAATCAAAGATGAGGACAGTTCACATGGCTGATATTTTTATGGTCCAGATGAAATAGTGTGGGAAGGCCCTGGACACTGGCTGCCTGCACTTAGGAATGAGGTGAGTGTCTGGGGCCCCATGGGCTTATATGAGCCCTGCTATTCAGTTCCTGTTCAGCTGAGATGTCTACAAGCTTGCAGTCGAGCACTGTAGATGCTTCTGTGTTGGTTCAAGAAGCAGCATGTTTTATTCCTTTTTTTAAGTGGCCTAGAGAACTCATTTTACCTGACAACTGCACATAGACAAGAAATTTATTTTAGGCAACAAACTCTCAGCTGCAAGTTTTTCCCCCTCCCGAAGCAGTGTACTTGAGGACCAGTGTCCCAGCCCTCTCCTTCCCAAAGCCCAGGCACCAATTTGCCTGCTGAGGCTGAGGCTGGAGACGCAGCTGATCATCTGTTGAGGATAGAGAGACTTTTTCTGGTTGAGACTTTTGAGTTTTGTTCAGCTGACAAACAGGAATTATTGGAAACTCATCTGCATTGCAAGTGTGCATTAAAATGCATGAGGCGTGTAAGGCTGGAGCTGGTGGAAGAAAAATGTGTGCAATTTGTGGAAACTGTGGATTGTTATGACTCCTGAATTGGCATATTTATATGCTTCATTGTTCTTAGATTTGGGATTTTCTGTTTGTCAAATCTAGTGTGTGTGACATACATACCATGACAGACTTTTTGTTGCTTTTCTTTCACAGAAGACCTTTCAGTGAAATCAAGACCACAGCATAACCTTCACTAATGGGCAGTGGGCTAGACGACCCAAGAGAAATCCCATCCAGCCTGAATCATTCTTTTTCTGGAATACAGTTGCCAAGCTAAGATATTTCTTGACAATTCATCACACTACAAATAACAGTTGGGGAATGAATACAAATCCTGTATGATATATCCAACGGAGACAGTATTTTTAATCCTCCTTTCTCAGTTGTCTAAAGGCGGTAAAATGGAAGGCAAGATTAAGACCTGTTATGCACAGGATCAAAAGATGTTTTTTTGAGGCATAACAATGAGGTGTTTTTTGATTTGGGCATCCCAAATGTTTTCCAGCAGAGGTGCCTTGGAAATGTAATATAAGCAGACATGTACTGAGTAACAGACAACCTCGTTTATCTCAGTTCTCTTTCGCAGGACAGTTGGAGGAGCTTTATAGATCCTGAAGAAGCTTCAGACTCTTGCAGGTAGAAAAATCATTGATGTTGAGAGAACAGATTTTAAACTCTTAACCACTTTTTGTATGCTGCTGTATGGGATCAAGAAGTCATAGTATGCCATAGCATGTAAAATGTTATGTCACTGATTATATAAATTGTATTTCTTCTGGTCTTGCAAATATACCAGTGAAAGTTATGAGACCGTACCACAAGTTGGATATTGCCAGATAAAGATGATAGATATTGCTTTTCCATTAGATGTATTCCTCTCAGGGTACAGATTTCCTGGATAAGGTCCTTTTCATCCTCAGAATGATGCAGGGCAGCCTCACTATTACCTCCATGGGCTCACCGCTGTTCAAATGTACCTGTTGCAAGTCACCTGGGTCACTGTCATGACTCAAACCATGTGGTTGTGAGGTGGGTTACAGTGCATGTCTCTAGTGCCAGGCAGAGAATGAGCTTATTGGCAGCATGCGCGAAGCGTCAATCGAAAAGAAAAAAGAAATTTAGTATCTCGTAGTTCTTATTGTACAGGCAGCAAGACCAGCTGCCAAAGAAAAGATTGATTGACCACTGCTGGTGTTGTCTAATGCTGGCCTTGGACTTCAGTAGCCAGGAATATGGCAGGTGTGTGGGAGTTGTGGATGGATGGGGAGAAGAAGGAGCTGCTCTGAGTGAGAGGCCATAAAACCGGCATCCTGTGGCATGACAGAGGGGGTGACAGAAACACCCTGATTCTCGTGAGGGATAGTACAAAGGGAAGTTGTACTGCTTCAGGTGAGAACAAGCTATCCCTGAAAAACACAGGGAAAAATTCAGTGTATTTTTAATGTTTGTGTGGCATTTCTAAGCTAGAAATTGTTATGAGTGCTAAATATTATGTTCCCTAATGTGTAAAACGGTGACTAATACTATTACATTCTGTCATACAAGAGCCCTTGGGATGCAAATTCAAAGAGGCACAGTAAATAACCGTAAAAGAAAAAAAAGGAAAGAAGGAGAACAGAATCCCATTTCCCATTTCAGCGGGAATGTGCTGATTGACATCAGACTTACGGAGACAATTCTCCTCTCTGCTTAGGCTGCAGAGCCCAGACCCCACTCAGGGAGAAGGAGGTAGCAAGAAAAAGGGTCTGGCTGGCTTCTACCTCACAGAGGAGCTGTGGACAGGCACTGCCCAACAGCAGGTATCCTCTGTCTGTGCAGGACCCATGGTTACAGACCTGACTCTTCATCTGTTTCAAACCAGTGAACATAAGCAGCCATGCTGCCTGGGCCATGCTCTTCCGAGCTGTTAAAGCAAAGCTCTCAGTGGGTTTTCGAAAGCCCATCAGCAGCTTTTTCTACAATAGCTCTGCTTCAAAACTTATTGCTGCCACCCACTCTCCTGACTCCTGCTGGACACTGTCAGTTCTCTGCAGTCAGGGATACAGCCTTCCTTCCTCCTACGCTGTGCCTGCATTCATTTTTTTCCCTGAGATTTTATATTGTTTGCATGTGCTGTTGTCAAATGAAATCTCTACAGGCTGAGGGAAGAGTGGCTGGAAAGCTGCCCAGTGGAAAAGGACCTGGGGGTGCTGATTGACAGCCAGCTGAACGTGAGCCAGCAGTGTGCCCAGGTGCCCAAGAAGGCCAATGGCATCTTGGCTTGTATCAGGAATAGTCCTGGCCAGCAGGACTAGGGCAGTGATTGTCTCTCTGTACTCACCTTGAGTGCTGTGTTCAGTTCTGGGTCCCTCTCTGCAAGAAAGACATTGAGGTGCTGGAGCATGTCCAGAAGGGCAACAAAGCTGGTGAAGGGTCTGGAGCACAAGTCCTATGAGGAGCGGCTGAGAGAGCTGGGGTTGTTCAGCCTGGAGAAGAGGAGGCTCAGTGGAGACTTTATTGTTCTCTATGACTACCTGAAAGGAGGTTGTACCAAGGTGGAGGGTGGCCTCTTACTCCCAGGCAACTAGCAACAGGGCAAGGAGAAATGGCCTCAAAGTGCTCCAGGGGAGAATCAAGTTGGATATCAGCAAAAATTTCTTCACTGAAAGAGTGACTAAGCAATGCAATGGGCTGCCCAGGAAGTGGTGGAGTCACCATCCCTGGTGGTGTTCAAGAAACAGCTGAGTGTGGCACTTTGTGCTATGGTTTAGTTTACATGCCAGTGTTTGGTCAAAGGCTGGACTTGATGATCTTGGAGGTCTTTTCCAACCTTAATGATTCCATAAATCTGTGACTCATTTGTAATCAGTAATGGGAGGTTTCAGGATCTGTGCCTGGCCAGATTGCTCATTGCATAGAGATGACTGCCTTGGTGGCCAGGGAGGGGGGAATGGTGGTGGATGCCATTTGTCCCTGCTTTAGCAGGGATTTTTCCATAATAGCCCACAGTACCCTTGTAGCCAAACTGGTGAGATGTGGTTAGGGGGTCATTTCTGGGGCTAGTACAGCTTAATCTTTCTACCAGTGAGCTGGTTAAGGGGACAGAGCACACCCATGACAAGTTCCTGATGGCACTCTGGGAGGTGTCAAACCTTACAAGCTCTGCTGCAGGCATGGTCTCGACTCTGTCTCCTTTAATGCCCCAAGCCATTGGTGATGCCTGACCAAAGCCCCAGGCAGGTCACACCCATGCACGTCCTTGCAGGTCCTGCTAGTTGCTGCTGCTGGCTCTGCAGAGGGGCAGGGTGCTGGAAGGCAACGTGAAGTGGGAAAACCCGACCCAGAAAGAGAATAAAAAAGCCATGAGATTGTTTCCCTAAACCCAGACATAATAATCGGAGCTTGATGAAATGTGCTGGGTGAGTGCATTTTGCGTGTGGCTGTTTCTAGGGGAGTCAGTTTTTCCTTTTGCTTTTAATTAGCCAGGCTTAAATTAGCAGCATCTACTGTTGATATTCCTCCTTGAACAGATAGAACACTTTCAATCAGGAGGCTTATTAATATGCAAAAAAGTGATTTGTTTTGATTTCAGTCTGGAAGGGTTTCCCCCCCCCAAGTTTCCATTTCAGTATCTTCTGTTCTAAATGAAGGTGAAATTGCTGTATTGTGGCCATGTAAAAGAGCTTGGGTTATCTGGGGAAAAGAGGAAAGACTTGATGGAGAGTTTCAGAAACTCCCATCTAGGTTGGTATTTGTTCTGCTGTATGTTACTATGCTGAAACAACAGCCTGCCGTGGGGATAACAGAAGACTCACTCAGGCTGGTGTGCTCCCTCACAGGGAGTTAATTAAAATTAACACCATACAATTTTTTTGCTTCCCCAAGGCACTGGGACTGTTCTCAGCTATCTCCTCGCCTCTCAACCTACAGTTCTGGATGTGAGGAAGGTGTAAGTTTTTTTTTACTCCATAATTCCTGAATCTCTTCACCAGTATGTTTGCAATACTATATTCATGCTGCAGATGACTGATGCTGACCTGCTCATAGAAAGATGATCCCAGCAAACCTCACACACGGTGGTGGGTCTCATTGGCTCTCTAAGAATGTCAGGTCCAAGGTCCATTTCCTTGCTATGTAGTTTTTGGGCTGATGTGGCAGCAAACTTAATTTGTTTACTTCTCTGATCTTGAAGTCTTCAGAGAGGTGCGGACATCAAGACTGAAACCAGGCCAAAATGGTGAAGCAGGTGGCTCAGAGGCAATTTTGGACTGTGGAGCATCAGAGGTCTCCTCCCCACCTTGCAATGGGGCGGTGGAGCTTTGTCAGCCTCTCTGTAGGCACTGTCCCTGTCTGTGGCACACCATTTAAAGACCAAGGGGTCTTTAAATCCATTTCTGTGAGACACCAAGATGGGGATGGTCAGGGCTTTTTGTTATTACTTGTGTGAGTGTTTGTAAGACCCTGCTGTGGGTCATAACCCTGCTGTGTAGTCTGCGATGCATATACAGAGAAAGTCGGGTAAATGCTGAAAGCAAATCTGAAAGGGGACAAATTTCTTGGCCTTTTAAGCCCCCTTGGCACAGCAGGAGTGATAGGAGAAGAGAGACATGCCTGCCCACTCTACTCCTTTGTGAAGGAGACTTGGGGCACCCAGATCCTTGCCCTGGCACTGCAGGGGAAGGCCAGTGTGGGCAAAAGTTTTTGCTCTGCCCCACTTAATGCTTATTTTTGTCAGAAAAATGTCATTTAGAAACTGTTTGGATTTTTATTTCCCTCTGAGAAAATCCCAGTTTGTCACTGTTAATCTGGATTATATTCAGTAACAGTGTCTGACTTTTTGTATTACATTATTTCCAAATATGGATTTTTTTCTTCGATGAACGTATGGGGAAATTTTTTTTGTTTTGTTGACCAAATATAACTATGAGAGTTGGTGGACTCCAGTCATGTGCTTAAATTCAGAGAGACTTGATTCTTCAGATGTAGGTTAAACTGATTTGTCTTGGGATTGAACCAAGCGGATTGTGAAAAGCAGTGATTTACACAGTGCAAATCATCTGGTCTGGCACTATTTGCCTTAGGCTGGTTGTGTAATTACAAGTGTTGAGTGATAAAATGCTACCTGATGTTCGTACCACCTCCCCAAGCAGGTACACCCCCCAGGTGGAGATGTGGGGATACAAACTCCAGGGGAGAAAAGAGGTTACTCCATAATAGAGTCAAAAGAGGACCTTAGCGCGGGGTAAAGTCCCCGTGCTCCCCAAGCAAGAGGTAATGCCTTCATACGGGGACCTGCCTGGAAGGCCATGAGCAGGGCAGAGAAACAGCCACTGAAATGGGGTTTTGAGTAACCTGGAGATAGGACTGATGGGGCGGACTCTGATGGACAGAGGCTGCGGGTCCAGTGAGTAGAAAGCATCATGGGGGAGAAGTGTCTGCTGTGAAGGAAAAGTAAACCAGAAATCCCTCCTGCCTCTGCAGTGGTGAGCGTGCAGGCATGGAATTCCACCCGACTCGAGGGAATTGAAGCCCTGTGTGTTCCTGGAAATTAAAACAAAAACTGGCTTCACTGATATTTCCTGAAATGCATTTTCATGTCATTGAATCTGTCTTAACAGCAGCCCCAAAGCATCCAAGATTTCATTTTCATCTAGTAGTGATCAAAAGCAACATCAGCAAGGAATAAATAGACAACGCCATGCTGCAGGGATATTAATTCACATGACAAGGCAGTGGAGTTTACTTTATTAAAAAAGAAAGCTCATGTGAGGGTTTTCTTGGTCACTGAGTATTTCAGTCACTATAAACATCCGTATTTTGCAATGTGGTATTTTTTCTGGGTCTTGTCTTTGAGGGCATAAGTCTTCAGCTCCTGTGAATGAAGCTGCAGCCCTGGTGAAAGTGTCTGAATTTGTGGTATGCCTGGGACACAGGCAGCCAAGGACAGGGGCTTACTCATCCTGGCAGGGATGGGGAGACTTTGGTGAATGTCTCCTGTTTCCCCAGAACAAACATAACTGTTTTGTTTATAAGGGAAAAAAACCCACCCCAATCAGGTGGGCTTTCTCAGGGGTTAAAACAAGCCAACTCCACCCAAAGCTACCCAGGACCGAGCCACCTGTGCAGTCCAGAGTGTGTAAATCTCACGGTGGCTGCCCTGGCCCTGGGGCATGCATGACCTCCCACTGCAGGCAGCTGCCTGCACGCTCACCACTGCAGAGGGGGGATGGATTTCTGGGTTACTTTTCCCTGTCAGCAGACACTTCTTCCCCATGACAGGATGAGTGATGCTGTGCTCTCCGCATGTGCTGTGGGAGCAGTCACTAGCTCTGTTTCCCTTACCTTGTCAGTAAGCAGCAAAGACATTGCCATTTTGAATTTGAGGCTTGAAGACAAGCCTTGATTTTAATTCTAGTGATAAAAAAAACTAGAAGGGCTTTTGGAGAAACCCAGCTACCAGAATGTAATTTGATACTTTTGGGTTTAGACTAGGGAAAAGGGGGAAGAGATTAAAAACCATTCCTGGAGGAAAAGAGCTGCTGTTTCTCATCAGAGACTTGTCACACGTTGCAGTTGACATAGGAGATGCTGCCATTGTGTGATGGGTCTCTCTGGAGGTCGCCACAGTCGAACAACAACAGAAGTTTATTTGAAACAATAAAATAGTAAATGAGATATTTTGAAATCTGGTGAAGGAAGAGGTTATGGAGTGCAGGAGTACTTTCCCTGACAACACCCTGTGGATGTGCAGCAGTTCCCAGGGCATGTGGGGATTTTTACCCTCTAAGTCTTCTGCAAAGTATCTCCAGAGCTGGGGTATGTGCTGGCCCATGTGGCTGTTCCGATAGAAACCATTATTTTAAAAAAATAAAAAATACTCACATAAACCCCCTAAAAAAGCGAAAGCCTTTTGCCTTTTGGCAGGGAATAGGACTGTAGGGTGTATGGGGAGAGCAGCTTCTTTTCCAGAAGACTATCCTGCTCTTTATCAGCTGAGGAAAGTGGGCACCCATCAGGGAGTCTTTGGGGAGGGGAGCAATGTGGTGGGTGCTCATCACTACCCCCCTCCTGCAGACATGCCTCAGCAGGGCAAGGTAAAACCAGCACAAAGTGCTGCCTCTTCAGACCTCCACCATATCTGATGTCTGCAGCTTTGGAAATGAAATGCAATTTGCAGAGTTAGCAGCTGCTTCAGTCCACGGCGGCTATTCACATAGAGAAGCTGCTGGCTTTCCCAGAGGGCCCAGGGATGTGCTACCACAGCTACCCATCCCAAATGGCAAGAAGACCAGGGAGAAAGAGTTCAGGGCATGACACCCCTATGCAATGGAAGGAATTAAGGTTTGTTCATCTTAATAACCACTTCACTAAAGGCATATGGGGGGCAATGTATTTGGGTGTTTTTGACATATGTCAGAATTCTCTAAAACTGGGCTTTTCTTGCCAAACTGCCAAAATTTTTAGCTGAATTGTGGAGATGCCATGCACTCAAAATATTATTACAGACTTCAGGTCTCTTCCCAGTTTTGCTTTTTTTGTGCTGTCCCAGACCAGGAATGAACCAGCCTATCCCAAGCCCCTGCCTCAGACTCTGCAGACAGAGCAGTAGCAGGGACAAAGCTGCAGTGGCACAGGTGTGGGCACCTGGTCCCAGCCTCCCACCCAGCATCTACACCATGTCCCTAGGAGTAGAGGAGATTTCCTGGTATGAAGTGGGTATCAGAGTGCAGCTGGCTGGGTTGCTTTGCACATCTTTTTCAAAATGGTCTCTGTGGCAGCAAGAGCTGTGTGCATTAAGCTTGCATGCGTGGGCAGCACTTTCCTGATCATGCATGGCTGGAGAGCTAGGTCTAATCAAATGCAATGTAGAAACTCATTTATTGAGGCAGTGGTAGTTAGTCTTCTTAAAGAAGAGAGGCAACTTTTTATCAAAGAAGCATCATAATTTTTGGAATTTCCCATATACATAAAGACAAGGAGTATGACACAGCAAAGTCTGTTGCTTTGGCTTTTAAGCAAGGAGAATCTCCTTAGAGGATGGGTTATAAAACTTCTCTGAGTAGCTTATGTGATCTTCAGAGACTGCTTGCTCACTTCTGTTGTTTACGTTAACCTTTGAGTCAAAATTATTTAGGCCTACTTTGTGATTTTTATGCTCTTTGTGGTGCCACTTCACTGCACAACAGGGATGTTTCAGCCCCTTTTATGTGCACATTTGAGGCCTGACTATATACTGGGAGGACTCTTCATTTTTCTAAAAATATCTAATATACCTCTCTAATGTACTATATTTAAAATAGTATCTGTGAACAAGCCTCTTTTCTTCCTCAGTGTCACCTCTTGCTCACTGTGTTAAGAAGCCGGAAGACTGTTTCTTTATTTGCTCCCTCCTGTTGTGAAGCTTTTATAGCACTGAAAAAACCTGACTCAGGTTTGTGGGTACCAAAATTCAGCCCCACCTACTGTTCGCTTTGCAACGCTGCCTGAAATATCATTTTAATTTCACATTAGTTGTTTTCCAAAGAGAAAGCCCAGTTAAAGAGACAAAGAGGATATCTGTTAATGGCACTTTTCATGAGGAATGCCACAGTAACAAAGCAGCTTGCATGTGAACACTTAGAGAGTGAGAGATGCTGAGCCCTACCGTGCCTGTCAGCTTGGTTTTTGCATGCAGGGGAAAAAGAGAACAAAATTTACAAGGATGCTATTCTCTGAAGTGGTACATGAGCTGCTGGCGAGCCTGGGAAGGAAACAAAAAACCCATTCAAAACAATTGAAGAACAGCGTGGATGCACTGAGAAAATAAACCCATCAGGTTTATATTTTAAAAGGTTCAAGGGTGAAATTAAATATTATTTGCTTAAATATAAAATACAGGGGAATAACAATCCCGTTAAACAAAATATCACAAGAGACTACAGCCCAGCATTTCAGCTTTGACAGACCTACTTTTTTTTCCCCCATTGCTGCGCACAGTGTTTTCTTAAGGTTATAAAAACCCTATAAACAATTCTAATGGAGTATTTTTCCGGGGTAAACTTCCTTTTTTTTACAATACTAAGCAAGTAGGAGAAAGGATCTGGAAAGCACCAGAAAACTCTCCAGGTGTACCCACAGACTGAAAGGGCCTGTTGTTTTGGGGGCTGTCCAGAAACCTGGTGAGCACCTATTTTTTCATCTCAGCAGCCAGAACTAGAGTTGACATGAAGACCAACTGTAGGTGCTTATTTAAGAATAACACTCACACAAATCTAAAGCTCATATTGAACTATTTATTTTGTGCATTCACCTTTCACTGCAGCCTGTGCCAGCTGCTGAAGGGAGCAAACAGAAATTCCTTCCATCACCTGAAGCTGACAGTTGGCTATTCAAACTGCAATCCACCTCATGAGATGACACGATCAGGCTTCTTAATGAGAAGAAGGAGTGCTTGATTTTCAGTAGTGGTGCTACATTATAGCATCCATTAATTTGCTAGGAAATCACTTTAGAAGAGCATAAAGTGTGATGCATTTAAATTATAGTACAATAAATGCCCCAAAGATACCTCTGAAGTGTGATGTTCCCACGAAATTCTTTCACAAAGGGAGCTAAAAATGCCCTGTCTCCACCCACATATCATACTTGAAGAATTATGGAGATAGTCTATCAGGTCACCTGGCAGCAGATATTAAGCTATTTCAAATGTTATGTGTATTTACCAACAGAAACGGAATAGGTCAAAGAGGTTTCTGGCTCACAATAAAAGATGAAATTATTTAGTTCCATATATGGATAGCTGCTCATGTATATCAGTGTGTGTGTGCGCAAGGGTTATCGGGACTATTTCCTTGATGCCTCCTGTTTCCAAAGAATTGTGTGTATTACCCCATGAAACAAACTCTGAAGTAAAAAGTTTCAAGATTTAAAACAAGGTTATAACAATGAGATTACCATACAGACCACACGGTTTGTGTTAGCAGCGAACAAGTTTAATAAGACAGACTTCTTGCATGTTGGATTCACAAATTCATATTTCTCCTGGCCATAGTGCCTGAAGTAGAAACATGGTCTTGCTTTTCCTCTCATCAATGACAAAAAGCCAATGCTAGCCTGCATCAACAGTTTGCCCTCCCCTCATGTACGAGTGAGCCTCCCATACACCTCTTACATTGTTCATGGTATTGCTTGTCGACTTTTTGCTAAGAGAGGAAGGGTTACTTCTGTAGGAAGTCCATCTGAACTGCAGGATGAGTCCAATTGTCTCCTTTCATTTGCATTTCCAGGCCCATACTATTTCTAGTCTTGTGCATATCCTGACTCTTATCTATCTCCCTGCCAGTAATCATACATCCAGGAAGAGATTTAAATAATTTTTACTGCCATCTTCAATCAGATGAGTTCTATGTTACCTGAATCGTTTGCTCTCTGCATTTCTCCACTCTTTGCTTTAGACATATCTAGTGGTTTATATCATACAAGAGAACAGCCAGCCACACCTGAGAGCATATAGCCATTTTGAGGGGTGGAAGGGAAAACTCACCAAAGAAAACTCCATCCTGAGCCCAAGAGCAGATGACTGCTTTCTGAGATCAAAACTGAACACCATTTCAGTTTGACTTAAGGGATTGTATATGGCCATCAGCTTTGTGCCAACCTCCATGTGCATTAACCGGTTTTGGATGGAAAGCAGTCTTTTATAATTCACTCCCCTCAAACTAACATCACACTGGTGTCGTGGTACAAAGGAGGAGGCAGAGGAGAGCCTGATTTCAGATCTGAAATGCGTGGTGCATGTTACAGGGCCACTCGGTTTGAGCGTGCTTCACTGTCCCTCCACACCCAGTAATTTAGGAGACACTGATTAAGCAATGTTTTCTCTGTTTTGAGGACAGCAGTTGTTCGTACCACTTCTGGATGACCCCACCATTTATTTTTTCATTCATCACAACACACCTGTTTTAGTATCAACACCAAGGAGCCCGACTTCTTTCCTGGTATGTAGAGCATCTTTTACAGAGAATATGCAATCAGGTGTCGAGATAGGGAAGGGATCAGAACAAGTCACAGGCACGGATCACAGATGCGACTGTTAGGGAGAATCATACACGGAGCATGCAGAGGCTTCTTTTTTTACTGTTTGCCACAGCTTAATAAAAGTTACCTGTTCCTTAACATTCATACGGCATGCGAAGGGGCAGGGACCATGTTGCTGACAGTGCTGCCCTGTGCCTGCTGAAGCACTGCTCTGCACTGCCCAGCGAGGCAGGGTCTCGGGGCCAGACCCACAGAGATATTTAGGGGCCTAACTTCTATTTCAGACTTCAGTGGGAGGCTGGTGCCTAAATAGGAGTTGAGCACCTGATTACCTTTGCAGGTCTGGGCTTGGGTGGAGGCAGCCAGGAGGTGCTCCACATTCCCTGCCTGCCCACAGGAACTGAGGCTCCTTTCCAGCTGGCGGTCGAACTGCGGTGCGGTGCAACCCTGGTGTTGTGAAGTAGCCGTTCTCCGACTGGTGACGGCCTGATTCACAACACCAGCTGCTTCACAGCACCTGAGGGGACCCCTGGCTGGGCTCCGCACTGCTGGGCTCCTCTGTGCTCCGTCCTTCTCCTCTGTGGTCCGTCTCCCACACTGCTGCATGCTGGAAAGCAAAGTGACAGGGTTAGGTCCATTAATCCCACAAGTTACATACCTATGCCTGTTTAAAATACAAATGTGTGAAGTGTTTATGTCTTCATGGAAGAAAAATTGGCAAACTTGCTCAGCACTCAAGATCTAAGGCTTCACAGAGGTGTCTGCTGCAGTGTGATGTCAGAAATGTGTACAGCTTCACTTCTGCAACTATCTCCCTGCATTCATCTCATGAGGGCTGGAGGCTGGCAGGCGGGGGAAGCAACCTAGAAACTCAGCCAAGCCCTCAGAGACATGGGAGAAACAGGCTGCTTTTGCACAGATCCCAGGACGTTGTCAAAAGGAGAGCAGTGCCCCAGGGACTGCTTGGCTTCCTGAGCACACCGTGGCTATGAACTCTCATGCCTGCACCTTGTCCGTTCCACTGAGGTGGGTGAGACACCAGCACATGTGTGGTCCACTCCCAGAAGCTGCCCAGCACGCTGGCACTTGGGAATGTGCCACTCCACAAAGCCCTGCTGCAAACCACAAATGAACCAGTCTGCCAGCCCTTTATTCCCCTCCAAGGCACCCATCCCTCAGGAGCTCTCAGAAGCTGAGGGACCCAATCTGCTGCTGACCAGGAAAACTGATCTTCTTTTAAAATCACAAGGGGAGTTATAGATTCTGGGACTCAAGGGAAAAAGAAATCTCCCTTGCCAGTGCAGGACTGACACTGGTGAGCATGACAACCATCACAGCCTGCACACAGCTTGTCTCTCAGGGAGCCCTCTCTCGAGAGCTCAGGGTTACAATGCTGCAGCACTACAGGAATGGCCTTGGGGAGGGCATGGGTCCAGGTGGTCTTGCAGCTTTTCAAGCAGACAAAGAAAGGTGGACACAGACAGGTGCTTCTTCCTGATTCTCCTCAAATTGCTGCACCAGTGCAAGGAATTTGTCATGGATCATTCTTAAGAGGTTACCAACAACTCCTTAAAGGTCTAATTCATCTAGGCACATGTGAAAAATAAGCAAGTAATAAATATGATCTTGTGTGTTACCTCCCTCAGCAACCAAAACCCAAAAGACGGCAGAGTTTCTGTGAATCAGTTCAGGACTATACCTGGAGTGAGCACTTGTTGCAGAAGTCCTTAAGCAAACTGGACAGAAAGAAAGCAATATGCAGCCTAGCACACCTCCCAGGAGAAAGTGCTGGTTTTTAATACTTCTTCTGAATTAGACTGGATTTGAAAGCAAAATTTCTGACCCTGCTGACAAAGGAAGTGTCTCCCCCCATCCATGCCCACTGCCCAGTTTAATCCAAGGGAAGTTTCATGCCTTGTCTTTCCCCTGCAGAGAAGGGAAACATGGTCATACATAGTCCCAGGGCAGAAAAGTGAATAGCATATGCACTAACAGAAAATATTCCAGAGACAGGTTGTGCAATTTAGCTGCTGTAGAAAACGGAACTAAATTTCTTGACAACTTTGCACATGTGCACACTTGTAAAGTCTCAGTCATGTTGTACTATCAGAGCTTTTATTTAAAGAGCAGTTTCTGGAATTTTAACATATTGAAGAAAAAAAATATTTATATTTTATGTGTAAGTATTATTCAGCCTTCAATCCTGAAAGGAAGAACGTGAAAGCAGAACTTGTGTTGTGGCTGGTGCTGATCAACGGTGACACGCTAATGTCAGATGAAGGTGAATTGTCTCCCCTGAGCAGATCTTTCACCGTGTGCGGTGGCACTGAGCACACTTGATGAAGCACATTGTGTCACACACAGAGTAGTGCCAAATACTTTTTGTACATTTTCTGTTCCCTGGGAACACTGAAGTCTGCCACTAGTACTGTGGGTGGGAACAGAAAAACAAATGATATGAGCCTTTTTCAAGGTTGTTGAAATCCTTCTGAATTCTTTCATGCAATCTGCGCTGAAATATATCAGACTACTTAAAAAGACCAGGCTACTGTATATGCATTGCTTGTTGCCTGGAAGAAGCAAACTGAAAATTCTTTCCAAGTAAAAACCAGTATTATATGTTTATATAAGTGAGAAATGAACACTTAATCCACTCTCTCTCCCCTTAACACGCCAGACGTGGAGGCTGGTTTTCTGCTTCTTTACCCCCTCTGTCAAATACTCCAATATAGTCTTAGTGTATGTTTGAACTTTTTTAATTTTAATATTCTCCCATTTTTACTTAATATGATTTTATTTAGTCATCTACTGGCAACAGCTTTCATATTCTTTGATGCTACATAGTTTGAAAGCTTTTTTACAATTTCAGCTAGGTTGCACATAGGTAACTGTAGAATCTCCCAAACAGCTAAGTAACAAGCAGTGAGGTCATGGCATGGTCTAGAAGCCCTGAGGAAAACCACCAAACCCAAATATTTACTTTAGGATAACACTAGTGCATTATGAAAAGAAAGTCATCTCTTATAAATAGGAAAATAAATATCTCAGTTTTGGGGGAAAAAATTCCACCAACACACACCCAGTAACACAGATAATCCTTCCTAGGATTAGCATTTTTTTTTTGTATGTGTATATGTATATATATATATGTATATTTAGAAACAGGGAAGAGTAATGAGAAGCCATGCCAACAAGCTGGGGTTTGTATGCTAAGTTCCAGGCAGTGAGCAGGACTTGGGTGCAGGGTGAGCACTAGACCTAAGAGTCAACTGCAACCCCACCCCGCAAGGTTATTACTGCCCTTAATATCCCATGCAAATAGATTTTCTTGCTTTGGTCACAGCAGTCTATTAATTCAGTCCTCTTGTCTAGTACATCTTTATCCTCTGCAGGTTAATCCTGCCAAATTCCCCTGCTGTAGTACATGTCACACAGCATATAATATCCAACAATGCAATTTTGCTAATCCTGTTTTATCAGCTTTGTTGCCCTGTCTGGTCAATCCAATAGCGAAAAACCGCACATAAGGTTTTTGCCAAGATCTCCCTCTCTTCTGCCCCTCTCCTCCCACTTTTGTATGTTTTCAATTAAATAGTTAGAGAGCAGAACATAGCATTTGGATATCCGCCAATGTCCTTCAGAAGCAGAATGTCAAGGCACTTAATTATATAGGTCTCCCAATTCTTTCAGGCGCCCCACCTACCCAGTCGGCTGAATTTACTAAATGCAAGTGTAAAAAATCAGCTCAAATCCCTTTTTAAAACACTCCCCATGCATTAAGGACTTGAAGATGGCTGAATAGCGACATATTTATCGCCCATTATCTTACTAAAAGATTAAACAAATGAGTAAAGACTGTCTCATTAACAGTTCTTTGTTGTCTTGTTTACTGTTTAGTGGACTCATTAACATTAATTATTAGAAGAGGAACATCAATTATTGCAATAACCTTTGTCAAGCCAAGCAAACTGACTGCTAAACAGCAAACGAATCCACGTTTACCAGGCAGGATTTGCATGGACAGAAAGAAGAAAAAGAAAAGACCCCATAAAATCCTCAACATCACTCTGAAGCAGAAGAGATCCAGTGTCGCTTGTTAAGTCTGGCATCAGCAGCACGTTCTGCTCAAGACCTCTAGACTGAGAATAAAAGGGTGAGTAAATTCTGAGCTTAACTCCACAAGACTTGCTTACCCAGCTCTAAGTGGCGAGATCTGAACAAAGGGATTCCTACTTCCTCTGGTGCTCGCCAGGCTGTATTTATTACACTAATTATTTTAACGCAGGGAACAGCCCTTTCTCTCCCCCGTCATCAGTGCAGTGCATATGCTTGTATAAATATAACGCGGACTGCAGCATCGATTTCAGGATTCTCTGCTAGAGCTGACTGCTTCGCTGCCTCAGGTGAAGGGCATTCTTAGAGTTACAAGATATTATGGCTCGGGCTTTCCTCTCCTCTTCCTCCCTTTCCTCTCTCTCTGATTTCTTTTTCCTTTTTAGAGAACCAATCCCAGGTGGAGATCTCCTCTGCCTGAGCAGAGATTCAATGTCGTACCAGTATTTTAAACACACCATATATTTCAGCAGCTCTGGCAGGAGTTAAATACCAGCAGTAGCACATCCATTATTTAAAATACTGTGAGGAAGAAAGCTGAGTCACTAAGCTGAATCTGTCACCTCTGACACTGTTTCTCAGCCTAAATAGAAGTGCTAGTCTGTCCCCAAGAACGAAATGAACCTTTTCAGAAGGACCAAATCCAGCGATTGTAAGATTATATTTATATACAAATAGAAACAAGGGCAGCTAAAGCGCTGCAGTTTTTGCAGATGCTTCTGCAGTTACACGCAGCGAATGAATATGCAGACAGCTCCTTACACCAGCTAGGTTTTAAAGAACAAACCCTTGCAATTTCTGAACAGCTGCCCTGTGACGGCCTCCCTATGCTTGACCTCACCAAGATCCTTCCTCCTCACCCCTTGGCCCACCCATGTGGTTCACCAATACCTTCCCCTTGCTGCCCCTTGTAGTATGTGGACTGTGTCTGGATCTCCCCACTGATTAAAATGTGAAACAATTAAGCTGTGTGCTAAATGAGCGACTCTGGCCTTACAGCCTTCGAGCCAGAGAGAGAGGTCCGCAGAGACGGTGTGGCCTGTTACCTCGGCATGAATTTGTGCTGACAGGACAGTCCATCCGTCTTCACATCTTTGGACAGCTGTGCTTACCTAGCAGAATGTAAACATCTCTGAACTTTGCTTACTGGATAAAAGGAAGCATTAGTTTCCTATTGCATTTCCTCCTATAAGATCAATCATACACACAGGCCAGACACAGCATCCCTATGTTTGTAATTAATCTCGTAAAGGAAGAACACCTCCCCTCAATCGATTGCTATATTTGTATGCAGCCTTCCTGCAAGGGAGGGAGTAGAAGAAAATAAAAGCCAGTAGCAGAATAATAATCAGCTGATTTCTTAATAAATGCTGGTATGTGCTGTATATGCACAGCAAGACACTTTTTCAGGTCAGATGATTCTCTGTTGGAAAAATCACTTTGTAATCAATGTTGATCATTAACATTGGGGATTGCAGCACTGTGTTTAGATGTCCTGATAGCGGACTGTTTTATCACGACAAAGTGGTGTTTTTGCCAAAACAATACATGTGTACTTCAAAATAATCTTCCAGATGTCTCTTGTTAAGTGTTTTTGATTGCAGACAACCAAACTGAACACCACATGGTCTGTACACTTGCAAGTTTGCCCATAGGAGACTCTTTCCCACCAACACATCTGGTCACAAAGGACATTTCCTTCACACTTGCCTTACGGTGTGTATGGGAATGTTTAAAATCCAGACTAGGAAAATATTTATTTTAAAAAAACTAAACAACAAAACCCCCACACCACAACCCGCCCACTAGATCATCTACTAGTTCATCTACAACCAATGAAGATTAATTTCTTGTCCTCTCAGAGAAAAAAGTGTGTGCTCTCCTGAGGCCGACAAAGACTCCAACTAGTGGGCAGAGGGAATCAACACAGAGTGCTTAAAAAAACAAAAAAGGGAAAGCAAGCGCTGTTCAGCAGTTGCAAGGACTCAGACTTGCCTCTTGCTACTGTTTTAGACCTGTCTGTTTCATTGCACAAAGTGCACTGAGCTCACTGACATTTACATTGGGCCAGCATATTCTTTATAATGAGAAAATAAATAGTCTCGGAGACATGTTCAGATTAAATGTACACTTCTGATAGGCACCATACTAGTCTAGGGTGTCACTGCCCATTTTGATTTAAAGGAATAATATGAAGATTTGCTTGCTGAATGCAATATTGAGACAAGGCAGAGCCTTCCCCCCATTAAGCAAACATCAGCAGGACAGGGCTACTATCATTCATGACAGAGCTCACTCCACACAACCTGCTTTACAGGCTTAGAGATTACAGTCTAATGCTTATATGATCAAATATTCGGAAATATTGAACTGCATATGTCTGAGAGGAGAAAAAAAAATCTGTCTATTTTAGGAAACTGATCAACAACAACAGAGAAAAGCGCCAGTGTAATATAAAATGTAGGTGTGGTATTATCTACCTGATTACCAACACTACAGCCTCATCTGCACGGCCTGTGCAGACCTGGAAGCATCTTTCTGCCGACCAGCATCCCATCATTGCATCAAGTAACAATGTGGTCTTTGCTCTGCTGTGGTACAGCCTCTTTTGGAACAGAGGCTTATAATTTTTATTTTGAACTGCTTCTTTTTAATTTAAACTTCTTTTATCACTAGAAAAATGAAAGCTTTGCCACAAAGGAAAAAGGATCTCAAATATCCACAAAATACTTAAGTGTACAATTTTCTTTCAGTGGACTCAAATAATGCAGTCTTCACTTAGAGATATATATGTGATTTCCACGAAGAATTGGATGCCAACACATCCATTTTAGAAACTCTTTATCAGAAAATACATCTACATGATAACAAGCCTGGCTTTCATCTGGGAAATCTATGGCCCATTACCTGATTGCCTGATAACTGTTTATAGGAATTACCAGCAAAACCAAGTTACAAATCATTGGCTTGAATCCTTCCACCTCTTTCACCTCCTTCCTGCATGACAGAGACACAGCCCCTTGACCAGTGGTGCTGGCACCTAACCCTAAATGATGGACACTTCAGGAAGATATATAGGTGACTGGTGCCTTGACTCTTCCTCCCTCCTGGTTGCAGAAAAAGGCATCTTGCCGCACCACCAGTCTGGAGATTTCCACAGGTATGAGGTGTGCAGAGGCTCAGACACTTGTGTCACTCTTACAGTGCCTCCTCTCTGCCCCCCCTTTATCATGAAAGTCCTGAATGAAAAGTCTAAAGATGCTGTTTGCAAACACTGATCACTCAAACTAAGGCACTGTTTAAACATTTAGTGTTTGATAAGGTACAAAGAAGATACAGTCTGGTCACAACCCACTGGCAATACAAAATACAAACATGGTACATATTTGACTAAAGGACAAATGGTAAGCCCAGGGCTGGGTACTGAGTGTTAACCTATGCTTTCTCTTTGTGTCTGTTTAACAGGGAACTTCAGACACTTGGCTGACTTGCAAGTTTTGATGCCTCGCCAGTTGCCTTGAGGCTGCAAAGCTTAGAGGATAAGATTTTCCTGTGGCGTTTGACTTTTCTGCCTGAAGCCCAGAGAGCTCAGGAGCAGACAGAACACAGGTGACAGTAACACATTACAAATCATAATTCACTCCACATTCTATGTAGGGTGCAAAAGGAAGGGAATTTTCCTATTCCTGTTTCCTCTGTATCCATGTAACCATTACTGTCCTTTGTCCCTACATGTACTGCTCTTAAGCCTGGAAGACCAGTAAATGCAAACCATTCTTCAGGCTGCAATTACTTTCTCAGTCTTGGTGGCTGGGGTGAGGATCCTTCTCATGTCTCTTCCTTACTGAAATTGAAGACTACTATTAATGCTAGTTCCTTCCTCCTGCCACAGCCAAATGTCACAGGTACCTTCAGCTCTTGTCCACTGTACCTGTGATGGCCAAGTCATAGTCTGGGGATAGTGAGAGCTCATATAACATGACAGTCAGGTTAGCAGAAGGTCTAATAAAGCTGTTGGAATTTGAGATTTTCATCAGTGTTGTGGCACGGTGCCTTTCCTAAGGGAACACTGCTACAGTCTTCAGTGAATGGGAAAGATATTCAGCGTTTGGGACGGGACCTTAGAGATCAGCAAGCATCTTGTCAGTCAGGATGGAGATGCACAGTTGAATTCAGTGGGCAGTGTTTGTACAATTTATCATTTCTCCAACATATATGCATCAAAAGACATAAATGAGAAATTCAGGTCTATGAACCTATACAAATATAGTCTTTTCAGCAAAGGGGGTTAGACATGGTTGAGCCTTACGTGGATGTGTGTGTACAGGATGCGCTTTTCAATAAATTACACTGAAATCAGAAATACCAGAAAGTTGACCAGGGAAAGTTTTCCTTAGGAAAAAAAGACCACAAACTCCTTCATATTCTATCTGCTGTTTGTTATGCTTCTTTCACAACTAGCTACCCTTCTGTTGCCAGACCTACAGAGGTTGGAGACACACATTTCTCAAAGCCGGCAGGAAGACAATAACAATTAACAGAATTATTCAGTTCTGTTGAAGCCAGATAAAAACCATGATCTGCATAAGAATTTGAAATTATATCCCTAATGAAATGTAGGTTCTGGTCCCAGCTATTTTTTCCTAAAAAACCCCCAAAACAAACAACCAAACAAAACCAACCAACCAAAAAAAAGCTCCCAAACCAAAAAACAAAACAGCAAAAGCCAAACCAATCCAAAGCAACTCTTAAGGATAAGCATGCAAGAGCTCCCCTTTCCTTTGCAGAGATCACACCACAACCTATGTTAGTGCAAACCAGCTGCACAAAGCCATCCCCTCTTTTGTTATCAAACCAGTGAAAAAACATGAATCAAAGTGGCAATACTTCAGAGATTTCCTACTAAAACTGCAAACTTGACAGAGAATCACAAATGATCAGTTTTATCACAATTGTGAAGTCACAGTCCTAAATCCAGCTGGTCTCCTTTGTCACAACAGGATGCATCTGTCTAGCAGTAGTCACTGAAAGAATGAAGTAATCTAGGATCTGGAAGATAACACATTGGAAGGAGGCACATTTGAGGATTTCAGCTTCATTAATAGCAATGGATTTTATTATCCTCTGCCTGCAGTTTTACTCTTAGTTCTTTTCAGATTTTCTCTTTATTAATGAACAAAATATAATCAGGAAAACTAAGCATAAGAGAGTTTAATTAAGCATTTTTTTGGGGGGGGAAAAACCCCAAACAAATCAAATCAACAAACCCACAACAAAAAAAGCAAGACATTGTTTATTTGGGATTCTTACAATATTCATGTTTCTATGGGGGTGTGTGTTATTATGGCACTTATTTGCTTAACACAAACAAGCATAAGTAGCTGAAGATGAGAACCTGTACCTAAAGACATGGCTGACAAAACATACTCACATGTGCAAATAGGATGCTTGGAAATAAAGCCAAATTCGGGTTATTTGCACAAATAAGGTGGTTTTTTTCCCCTTCCCCAGCAGAGCTGACAATAAAAGTACCCCTGTCATCATCACAGCCTCCTGCAATGTTAACATTAAATTCTTCTGTGTGTGCACGTGTGCAGGCAGCTTTTGTTAGCGTTTGTCTACAACATTATAATAGGTGTCTTTCCTTGTGCACTGGCTTGTGTGATAGTGGTTTAAAAGACAAAACCAAGCCCTGTCTTTAATATAGTGTTATCAGAGGCATCTCCCTTGGGGAGGTGTTATGGCCATCTAGCAGACACCTACATGAGATATGTGCTTCTTTGGAGAGATATTGCTACAAAGCGTTTGATAGAAAGAATGGATGCTTAGCTAATAGATGCGCATAATTACTAATCTGCGATGCTCCTTAATGGGAGATTTTGACAGGCAGTTTTGAGAGGTATCATAAAGATGTGCAATAGTACTGCTGAGTTTGTGACTCATTCCCCTGGAATCCTCCAAGCTTAACTTTTATTAGCCATAATTTTTTTCTAGTTTTCCACCCTTAACGAACATTTGGAGATCCCAGCCCATCGCTGCCCTCCCCTCCTGAAGAAGCGTGTTAGAACAGAAATGTGCATCCAGATTACCCTCATCCCATGCTCTGGGCATGAGCGCTGCGACACAACTGAGCAGAGATGGTTCTAGCGGAGGGGAACGCTGTTCCTGTTGTGAGAGAGGTTAATGAAAAGAAGTCACTACAGAAATGAAGGGGAGTTGCCTGTATGGAAAAACCAGTTCCTACTTAAGGTGGAAAATGTAGGGTGAGACAGGGTGTTCACACGGCAATACATCCTGGGAGGCCAATCACCCTAACTCAGACTGAAAGTATGGGAGACCATATTTTGGTCTCAATGTTGGAGCTGCAAAACCATACATACCAGTTGAGTGTTATGGAAAAGGCTTGAAACTCAGAGGCAAGTGACTGGCTGTATTTCCCTGAGTCTTTCCTCTGCATCCCTGCATGCCAGCACAGCTGAGGGCAAGATTTCCGATTCTTGCTATTCCTGTCCTGGAGAAGCAGGGTGGCCTGATTCATCGCTCAGCTGGTTTTGCTCCTGTAATTTCAGGGGATGGCCTAGATGTGCTGCAAGGAATTAACCCCTTGCTCTCCCTCTTGCACATTCCATTTTCTTGTGAAGTGTAATATCGAAAGAAACCACTACAAAAACACGTCTTGCTTTGAGTGAGAATGATTGGCACAAAGCACAAAAAGCCCAAGCCCCACTTGCAGACTGTTTTGAGTATTTTAAAGCAGCATACATTTGGCTTTTGTACCTGTCCTTCCTTTGAATTTCCATCGTACCTGGACACCCTTGCAGGAGGTGATCGTTTTTGCTAAAATCCCTCATTTTCCATCCCAACATCCAAGTACAACAAGACTTTGAACAAGCAACCCAGAAGCTCCCATATTAACAGAGCAAAATGTGACTCTGAAAAAGCTTGTGAGATCACACGTGTGACAGGTTAATGTGGACTATTTTTGAAGGTGAAATGGAGGCGTTAAGATCCAAGGGCAGCAAGTGGCATGCTCCCAACCGCAGTTCATGATGAAAAAGGCCACTGAGTGTCTGCCGCATTTTGGAAGCCCTGTCATGCATTGCAAACATATTTTGAAAGGTTTTATAAACAAATCCAAAGGAGGTTATTAAATTCATCATTCTGTGTGCAGAAGGCATGAAAAAACTGTTGTGAATCGGGTAAGTAAATAGAAGTCTAACTCAAATAATAAAATGACATAAATAATACAAGAATGATGACTAGACTGCTGTATTTTGAGTGAATTTGAGGCAGATGTGAAACAGGTGGTAATTATTTGCTACAGAGTAACTGCAATTTACTTGAATTAACTGCATAATACATTTTGGCCAGAAATCCTTGTATTAATGCAATGTTTTCTGAACTTCTTTAGGGAAAAAAAATTAGTAGCATATATAGTTGCATTTCACCACGGCACATGTATTTTTTTTATCCTCAGTAAAATGCAAACATTCAAGCAGATCTCCAAGGTCAAGCAGGCTGCCAGGGCAGCAAAGACCAAGAGCTCCAGGCAGAAGATGAACATTAACCCCATGCAAGGGTTAGTGTTCCCTTCCTGCTGATTTCACCCCAAACACCAACAAGGAGGACCACACTACGTCTCCTGCTGCTGTGCTCAGAAATTTCACTGCGGGCAGCTCAGTGGACCATGCGATGGACTTGCAGGGTAACTCCTGGGGCTCTATTTCACAGTCACGGACGTACCTACTGCATCTCTCCTGGTTTCAGGCAGGTAAACTAATTACGGTGATGTTCCAGTGGAAACTTCCTCTTGGATTTGGCACGCTATTCGTTCAGCACACAATGATGAAAAATCTTAATTTCCTTCAGACAATCTTGTCAGCTGTATTAGTAAATTAAAATGCCAAAAATAAGAATAGCAGTGCCTGGAACTCCAATGGAAAAAAAAAAAAAGAAAAAAAAAAGAAAAAAAGCATTAAGCAAAAAGTATTAAAACTACTGTGCAAGGCATGTATTTGCTATATTTAGCTTTTTACCCTATAGGATGATAATATTAAAGTGGAAGGGAAAAATGTGCTGAATCACTACATCTAAAAAAAAAATTATTCTTCTTCAAGCAAAATGTACCAGCCATGTAACACTGAATCTGAGTGCTTTCTGCCCTACATTAAAATACTTACTGAACCGAAAGAGATTAAGGAAAACCTGAGACCTTCCCAAACGCATGCTTCAGAGGAGCGGGGAATTAAATCGGAATTCACGTACTCGGAAGTTGGTATTCAAATTGTTTTGTGAAAGGAGCGTTCTATCTGTTTTGATAGCCCAATGCACCATGACCACTTCAGAATACAGGCATTGCACGAACATCAGATCCCCTACCGCCCACCTTATTCAGGAATAAGGGCAAGAGAGCCAACTTCAGCGATGCTATTCACAAAAATAGTCTTGCAAATCCTTCATCCAGTGGCGATGCTGATAAAATTGGTGGGGGAAAAATCCAGATCCTCGCTGTAATTTGCAAAAGTCTGGTATATGACACTTGTCAAACTCATGGGCAATGTGCACAAACAAGCCTCTAAAAATGCAGAGAAATGCTAAATTTATGAAGACGTATTCTAAAATAGGACTCCATATTTTGTCAGCTAAATAATAATTTTACAGAAACTGAGCATATCAGGTTCCTACCTTGCTTGAATAAGCGATGCTATGGTACCATATGGCAATTTCCACCAATGGTGGCAATAATATCTTTTTATAAAAATAATATCCTTTTCCCTCTCAACAAGTTCTACAGATGAGTATAGAAAAAAACACCACACTTGAATTAAACAGATGCTTATGACATTCCTCCTGGCAATATAATGTGATTTATTGAGTTATACAGCAGTCTTCAGCTTTTTAACCAGATTAAGGCTGAAAAAGAAGCCAGCAACTAAAACATTTTTCCCTTTTTATTTTTATTATATTTAGTTATGTTATATTTTTAGTTAAATAAACTTGTGGAAGAGTACAGAAGCTACAAGACCTAATGGCCCGGATACGTAATTAATCAGGTTTGAAAAGCAAGGACCATTTATCTACATAAAACAAATAGAATCTATTCTATTAAGCTAACCCATTCAAATCACAAACCTGACTGCTGCTAGTGAGAATATTTTGCTTGGCAAAGGTCCTAAAGGTTCTAAAATTATGTATGCTATTTTTATTTCCTCCTTGGATTGGATTAGTTACCAAGCAACTGAAGTGTTCAGTTCTCTTGGTTAACAGACATACTGTATTTCATAAAATTGGTTACTGTATAGGACCTAAGTGCCAGTGAAGAAAAGATAGAATTGTGTTTTTTGGAGGCTATTTGCTTGCGAATTTTTGTACAATCAGCTGTCCCAGCTTACATTTTAAAAGCACATAATTACTATCTGGGTTTCGAGTTTTTTCAAAGTTTTATCTCTAGGTTATATTTTTACAAAAACAGGAATCTCTAAGTCAGTGTCCTACTTGACAGGGGAGTTTGATCACTTTTCATTTCCTAAAAATGCCACTAAGGAACTGGAGGTATATCATCAGTGTAATGCTTGCTTTTTGGTGCATTAAACAGAAATAGGACACAGTTTAATAATATTTAAAAAAAAAAAAAGGTAAAAAGCAGCAGGGAAGATAAAGACGATACCCTGAAATAGCTCTCACTCCTTCATTGTAAGAGTGGACAAGAATTGTGGTGTAAAGGCAGAATACTGGCAATATCCTTTAAAGCACATCCAAAGGTCCTATCTTTAGTTGCTATAACTTCTAAGTACATATGCTCTTTGTATGGTTGTAGTAGGGAGGAAACAGTCCTTCAGGCCTCTCGGGACTGTGAAGCATGCTGGTTACTGATGGTGAAGGCTGTGAAAGCTCCAGTGTGCACCAAGCTGTTCAATTTCACGAAGTATCTTACAAGATCCCCTTGAACAGCGTAAAAGGTGGAGCTGATGTGGTTTGATGGTTGATACCCTTGGCTTGGGTGTTTCTTGGTAACTTCAGGCTTTGTCAGCTCAACCTAACCTACCGCCTTTACAAACTCACTCCTGTTTGATGATGCTATTTCCAACATTCCCCACTTCTGGTTTGTTTTGTGGTTTTAAATTTTGTTTGTTTGTTCATTTATTTTAACCTCAGATGAAACCTCTGGCATGTAGGAGGAGTGAAATATTCACTTTTACATAAAGTTACTCTAAAACAGTCCTTGGGAGAACGTGTACCACCACACACAGCCTGGTACATTTTCTGAAATAAAATATGGTGCCTAGACAAGTTAGGCTCCTCCCTCTCTGAGCCAGCTGACTGCCACTTTTCTGCACCAGTGGTGTGGTGTGGCTATGGTTTACAAAGGTGCTCAGACACTCCTCAGGTAGGCAGAGCCCATGGATGCTCCTGGGCTGGACGTGAAGAGCACACACTCATGTAACCAGCTGCCACATCAAACACCTTCCCTGCTCTTGTGCAGCTAGGTCAGGTGAGTGGCCTTCCTTTGCAGCCTCCAAGAATTAAAAAACCCTGTTAAAGCTGGCAAAGCATTTGCTTATGATGCAGCAAGTACTTAACTTAGTTGTGGTGCAGTGAGGAAAAGCCAAGCTCATTCAAAGGGGTTGCCAAGCAGGGCTTTTCTCCCCTCTGCAAATCCCTAGGAAATACCCAGCAAGCAGAGGGACAAAGAGAGATGCTGGAGTGTGTATCAGCCCCACAGCTGCCTATGCCATCCGTTTGTTCTGGGCAACGTGTTTAAGCTCATACCCATAAATAGACTCTACTGGATGATGATAGAAGTAATTGGAAATGCTTAAAGCAGCTACTCCATAAATCATTTGCATTCACTGGGTTCCACCTGGGCCCTCACTGTACTCTCCTTCCTCTGCTTGGCTTGACAGGCAGAGCACAAAATGGGTCACACTTTCTGCTCTCTTGAATATTTTATCACTAAAAAGGGAAAAGCGAAAGGTCAGTGTTCAAAGGGATTCCTTGTCCATATCTCTGTGCAACTTAAGCAATCTGGGTAATCTCAGGACCAGACCTTTCAAGATGCACACAAGACCTCTGGCAAAATCACTGCCCCAATATCACAGTGCTTTCTCCTATGTGGCCCCTTGCTGCCTCGAGGTTAATATCCACACACAAAAAAAATCTACTTGTAGGTACTAAAGCTGACCCACAGCATGTAGTGCACTATTCTGGAAACTAGTTCAGGCAATTGAGGGCCTTCTTTCAACCATGGTCTGTTCTTTAGGCGTCACTCTTCTACAAGGTTTAAAACAACACTTTTTAAAAGTGTTTTTTTAAAGAAGAACCATTAGTGATGCCTATGTAGGTACCACTGCACTGCAAGACAAAAAAATGAGTCTACCTTCCTGCAGCACATCTGCACTCAAACTTGCTCACTTAAGGACCCACAACCTCTGCACAGACAAAGGTCATTACCTGAAATCTGACAAATGAGCTATTTCATAATGAAAGGGAAGTGAAAAAAATCCATAGCCGTGATGCCTCCCACCTCTGTTCTCTAGCCAGCTGCAGGGAGAGTGAAATTTCGATCCCTTCTGTGGTCCAGTTTAAGCCCAAAGCAGGCAGGGCTTTACCAGTGAGAGCCAACACTACAAATGCCATCAGGAGCACTGATCCCTTTTTTCAACGAGATACTGCACCGCAAGATAAGCTGCGGCATGACTCAAAATAAATGCACTTTGTGTACATTTGGGTGCAAAGTACATTTCATTTAAATTTTAGGAACATCTCAGCTTTTCCACCAGGAATTCCTGAGGGATTATCCTGAGTCAGACATGAGGGGGACAGCAGATACAGAAGATCCTACAGGGTTGGATCCCCAGGTTGGTGCTGGGGAAGATGGAGAAGGAGACCGAACAGTGTTTCAGCACCTGCCAAACCAGTGTAGTCATTTTAAATAATGTTTAAATACCAATGTTGAATAGTGACATGCATGAAATGTACTGGAAAACACAAAGCCTTTAAAAATCAATGGGGAAAGTATGAGATGCTGATCTGCAGTTCCAGTAAAGGAAAGTCAGCACTGCTAGTATGCACGCTACGCTGTGAAACCTCAGAGCCACGACAGGACCCAAACACAAAGCAAAGCACAAAGCCAGTCCTTAGCTTGCTTTTTCAGGGCCAGGCTTTCTTGTTTCAGCAATTCCACCCAGAGCATAACAGCTAAGCAAAGTTAACACGACTTCAGGTACAGGCACTGTAAGACCCAAGAAATAACATCAGAGCCAATGCTTCAACACCAGAATTGCCATTTCACAAACTTAACTGTCGTACCATCTCTTACAATGCCACAAGCACACTGCAGAAAAAATCCTTCAATGATTCCTCTTATGGGATGAAATCCTGCAAAATCTTGGAGCAAAGCTGCTAGGAGTTCTCCATTTTTGTGTGCATGGTTCTCCTGACTTCATTGGGACTGCTCACACACAAGTCTATTTGATCCACTGCTGAGCTTTCAAAAACTCCTTATTTTGAAGCAAAGAGGGTGAACTTTGTAAAGAAAGGAATTCTAACAGAAATGCCTCACAAAGTGTGAACTCTTCTTGATGGTCGATTTATTTTCCAGTACAAGCCTATACTCCTGCAGCCTCCTCCTATGGGGGGTAAAGCATCAGTGACTCCCAGGACTTCCCTGCAGCAGGATATTATCACCATCTGTTTCCCTGCAGCAACTTCACACATGCAGCTTCAGCTCTAACTGCCCACCTGCAGTAATACTCAAACTACACTACACAGGAACTCAAACTGCACTCTTCCCATTTCTCAAACCATAACCATGCAAGCCAGGCGGCTGTTTTAAGGGGAGTACTTGCAGGTTTGCAAAATCAGGTCACAGGGAGGGGGAAAAAAAATCCTGTTTTGTAACGCCTGAAGAGGGTATGTGTGGGAGAGATGAGGTTTCTTTTCAAGGAAAAGAAATACACAGGAAAACTCAAGTAAAGGAAAATGAAGCCTTGCTTCTGAATCGAGACAAATGGCTGTCTTACTGGCACAAGTAAATTAAAGGTGAAAGCTTTGTCAGGAGCTGTGCTCTGTGGACGACAGCTAGAGAAGAAGAATTTAAGATTTCTGGGACAGGAAGAGTCACAAGAGATGAACATTGTATGATTTAATTATCCAACTGGAGGGATAAATTAAGCTTTTGACTTGGAGCTGCATATAAAGAGAGCAATTAGACTTCTCTTTAAGAAAATTAGCATACGGTTTAAGAAAGGAGTAACAGTTTAAAATGCTAGTATGAAATTGTTACTTATATGCAATGGTAACAGATCTATATGCTATACAGATTGAACTAGATGCTCCATTGTTTTATATCACTATTCCTTTTTCCAAAGCTAAAGAACCTGGAGCTGGTTTTCACTGTTAGATGATCTGCCCCAATTAGTCCATTTTCAGTGTGGACATAGCCTCCAACAAAACTCACTGAAGTTTTCTCCATTTCCAAACACACACTGCTGCTGTGTATGTTGAATATGTATTATTCATAGATTATTAATCCCCTTAAAATAGGTCTGTGCTGTGAATCTGCTCTTGAAATGGGTTCTGCATATACGCTTAGCTGGAGTTCAAGTTTTTGTGATAGACTTTTGTGTAATAGTAGTCTCTATGACTAATCCACTCTTCTCATAAGGATGTGTCTTCACGCATATATCTATATATGTGCACCTTTACTCCCCAGACTCTGCTGGCACCGCATTAAACAATGCCAATGAGATGTTGTTTCAAAAAAAAAACAACCCAAACATCTCCATCAAACTTCAGATTTTCCAAGTGGGTAAATCAGTGTAAGTCTTTGACCAAAATAAAACCCTACCAATCTATTCTAGCTACGGAACAAGCCCTAAATCATTAGAAAAAATACTTAGTAATATCTATAAGGTTTAAACTAAGTTATTTCCCTCATCGGAAGTGTATATAAGCTTATTTTCTACATTGTGGGCCAACTTTCAATAAACTATCCCTCTGTTTGGAAACATACCAAAAGTTATGGAGAGAGATCTCATCAGTACAGAGACGAGCACTTTTGACCCCGTGTAAGATTTTGTTATGGCATCCATATTTGAACAAGTAACAATTCTGAGGAAGTCAATGTTTGCTCTGCTATCGTATTTCTATCTAGTAGCACTTTCCGGAGCGAAGCAATTGCTCTATCATGCGTGCAGAAGCACTTGGCTTCCACATAAAAAGTCCCCGGAGGGTTAAAAAAAAAAATCTACCACTTTTTGAAACCCTATCAACATGCACACAAATCGCACACGAAAGAACTGGCTAGTATAAATTTGAATACATTTAATACCCAAGTGAGGACCAAGACAGTAACTCTGAAGCAACAATCTCTCCTTTTCCTGTAACTCACTGTCCAACAAAATGTTTAGAAGAGGGTTTATTTTACATTCATGATCTTTTACCATGCACTTTTATGCTCAGATAATTAACTTCCCTAATGAAAAAAAAAAGAAAAAAGTATCAGTGCACCTTTTAGTGCATTTAAATCAGCATACATTAGTTTAATTTTTCATGTTTGAAGCTCTGGGATCTCAATGGTAAAATCCTAATGTGATTTGACCTCTTTTATAAAGAAAATAAGTTGGTGAAAAGAAAATACAACATCCACAGCTCTACACATTTCTTATATTCACCAAGGTTTTATCACTGGAGGGGAAAACATCAAGAGTAAACATACATATGAAAAGTATCACAGTGTTAGTCACCAGTTAGGGATTTGATCTTGTACATAACTTCTCACTATAATAGAGCACCAAAAATTACTAGGATGTATGTTTACAGTGAAAAATAGCAGCTCTGCCTTTTAGAAATCAGATAGCTTGACTTATTCTGAGCTGAATTTCAGTTATGAAACATTTTTGAAAGTTTAACAGCAGTAAGCATCATGATGACTGAGGTTGCTGTGGTAAAGCTTCCTTGGTGGACATCAACTGCTGGGGTGCCACTGGCATCATTTGAAGTGCTGATGTGGTCCTCATCTGCTCCCAGGGGACTGTTGAGTCAAGAGCAAACATATGCTCAGACTGCAGCTCTCAGGATACACCCAAAAGCCTTATTCCAGCAGGAACAGACCTGTTCACCCACACGTTGCACTGGTGCTCCCCCCAGAACAGACCACCATGGGCGGGAGCAGGTCTTTATTTGTGCTTTTCTGCTTCTATGATGATACTTGCATGTCTTGAATTAAACACTCAGGTGTTTGGGGTTTTTTCCCTTTACCTCTGCAAATCCTTGAAAATGCTGCTTTGTGCCTATTCAGAGCCACCCTTTGGGAGCAGGTTTCTGTAACAGCTGCCCAAGATGACAGGTGAATATTTATCTCTCTGTGTGGTTTAGTATGAAACTACCCTTGTCTCCCACCCTGCAGGTCAAGTTCTACAGTCCAGGCAGCACTTCTGAGGAAGATGTAGGGAAATGCCGGGAGCAGGGTGTGTCTGCCAGACGGTTATGTATGTATGTATGTATGTATGTATGTATGTATGTATGTATGTATCTCTCTATCTCTCACTCCCTGGTGTTGCCCCATCACACAGCATCAACTGTGAGCTCCAGTGGGAAATTAATTCTCTCCCCTTATTCTACTCAGGAAAGTTTCCACTCCACATTTTAAGTTTACAGTTATGCATCACCAAACAAGCCCCAAGAAGGGAGAAGACAGCCATGCTGATGTAAAATGACTTGCTCTATGTCAAAGGGCAGCCAGCAGCAGAACTAGGAATATAACCCTGGGTCCCACATGGTGCAGACTCCAGCTACATTTGCTAAAGTTTGGCATACACTTCTGAAAGTGAGTGCATGGTGAGGAATACACTTGAGTATTCAATGCCTTGTTTTTTGCCTCCAGTAGCCCATACAGAAGCCTACTCGGACCTAACTATTTTGAAAAGGCAAAAGATCATGATATTCCCAGGTGAAAACAAAATTACTTCCCCACTCCTTTCTATGTTCAGGACGACAGACTGAGTACTAAGTATCATGAATATAATTTAGCAAATACAGGTGGTACATACTTATTTAATGCAGTATTTTTAGAATACACTGGCCCAAGCCTTTCTTTTGTGTAACACTGTGGGATACCAAGGCCTTACATGTCTCTGGCAATCTTACATGGCAATCCTCTATCTTCCTATACATACTGCTCATAAGGGTGGAACCCTATGCCTGAATTATGCGTGTGAAATATATTAATGCAGATCTTATAAAAGCTAGTTTTGGAGGTTTATAAAAACCTGTATATTCTATTGACCAATTAATTCTGGCAGCAAGCTCTTTAATCCCATGAAACCTCATAATGTCAATAACATGCCCCACACAACATGCAAATCATATAGCTCCTGTAAAGCAGGCTGCGTGAGGGTGAATTAGCTGTCAAGAACACAGGGCTGGGCTGAAATTATCCCCAGTGCAAAGGCAAGGGATTCACATCGAGGCAGACTACTCTGTAGCAATATCCATGGGCTTGGAGCTCACTGCAGAAAGCAAGACACCACCTACAGACTTCAACAGACCTTGTGAAAAGCAACTCGGGCTTCTTTCCAGTCTCAGGCCACCCAGCCAAAGTACTCACAGTATCCTAATAACAAGTAAGGAACAGCCTTTGCTGTTGCAGTAACACAAATGACTCCATGGTGCAAGAATGATGATCTCAGAGCAAGTTTCCCACCAAAAAGTCCTTAGGTGAGTAGTTACTTTATAGGGGCTACATGCAGTGAGTGATGAGACATGAAACATGAGCAACTCTGGCTTTTTCATCAGACCTCTGGCCAGAGGTAAAGAGAAGAATGATGCATAAAACTTGTGATCTTCCAAGTCCCATGATTCAGAGGGATATGAAGGGACACTATTAAAAACAGATCCTTGTGCAGAAATTAACCTAAGCCAGTGCCCTGCCACCTCCCAAAACAAATAAACAGCCACAGGCATGCAGAGAAACATTCTGCTGATTTTTTTTTAACTGAAAAAGAAAAAGGATACTGCTATTGTACTTTGAAATTTTCTGATGTTGGCTTTAGTGTCAACTCCCTGCCTGACCAATGTTAATGAAAGTGGATCCTCTAGAAAGGCCGAAGGAGGTATTTCCAGGCGTTCGGAAACTGCTTTGCTTCAAATGGAATTTTGTTTGCTTTCCATTTTTTGGCAGCAGCCCCTAAAAGCCAAAGGGCCCATAGCATCCCCAAAGCATGTTGGGACCATTTGTGTGTGATGTCTGATCCAAAGAGGTCAGAGCCAAGACCAGCGCAATAGCCACTGCTTCTGCTTGTTCCCTTGACTTTTAATACATCCAAAGCAGGACAAATCCCCTTCCCTTTTGCTTTCCAGTATGCTCCCTCTCACCCCAGCTCACCAGCCTCTCCTTTCATTGCATCAAATTCAGCCATGCAGAGATAAACACTGATTTGCTTTGCAGAAGCTAGGGCGAGGGGGGGGGGGGGGGGGGGAAAAAAAAAAAAAGTACAAAAGCACCAGTTACAGAGGAATTCAGTGGTTTTACCACTTCTCTTCCAACATCCAGCTCTAGGCATCAACTCCAGTCAATTCCACCCAGACAATAAAGTCATTTATCACTCGAGGACCTGCACAGGTTCGATACCTGATGTAAAGCAGATGATTACTTCTATTGATTCAGATGAAATACCCAAGCAGAGCCGCAGCCAGCTGTGGCTAGAGCGCATGCACCATTTGTGATGGTTTAATAAATAAACCATTGATTATAAAATGGAGCCTGATAAGTCCTGACGGGGCAGATCTGCAGCTGTACCTCTCCTCTGACTCCTATAATTAATGGCTTAGTACTGTGCTACTGTTAAGTGAGGACCAGCTCATCTAGAAGCAATAGCATGTTAGTGACATTTATGCAAATGTGCATAATTACTGCACATGGCATAACTGACAAGGTCACTCCTTGTTTTGGACGAGATTTTCTTGGTGGAGACCATCAGTGTTGGCTGGGGATGTCTTGCTACAAGACAGACCGTTTCTCACTTCAGGGCTTCAGTTGCCTGAGAGCATGATACCCTGTCAGGGAGGTAGGAGATGAATCCCACAGCAAATAGGAAAATCAGCCCTCAAATCAAGCAACCATCAGAAGATGCTGAATGAGAGATGGGAACTGACTGGGCTTTGGATGGTCTGCGGGCTGGGAAAGGGACCATCCCACTCCTGGTCACAGGTTTTAAAAAAAACTTGATGTAAGCAAACCTGAAAGAGAGATCTGGACAACTACAGCCTCATCCAGTGCCTTTCTCCTAAGCAGCAAAACTACAGCCTTGTTGTGAACAGTTGTTTAAATGACTTCTGTTTTTCTTGAACAAGGATTTAGAGGAATACAATCATCCCATGAGCCTTGCTGATATGCAAGACCGTAAATGTGCAAATGCTCTTCCCATCACCGTGATTCACAGCCCCAGAGGTCAGCCATGACTCAGAGGTCCTCATCCACAGCCCTCCCCACTGCCAGCTTTTGCCTCAATCTGCATGGATGACATCAGAAGAGAAATATTATGTCTTTCTGTAACTGATATATATGCTTTTCCAATAATGTATTTCGGTACCAAGCCAGGCTAATACATGTCCAATTAGCAATGGAATTGCTTTACTATTTACCAGACTATTAACTGTCCAGTCAAAGGAAGGTGCCGAGTATCAGAGAAATCGAATACAATAGCCAACCATTTACATGAGGATCATTTAATTTCATAGTATTTTAACAAGGTTACAGCTTCCTGATGACATTCTTCTACAGTTTCAAGGCAAAAAACCAGACCCTTAAAACATAAATATATTGCAGAGGAGACTGGCAGAGAGAGGAGAGGAAGAAGGGAGTTGTCTTAAATTTTTATTTGACTCCTTCCACCCTGACTGGAGACAGAAAGAGGCACATGATTAAAAAAAAAAGAGAACACACACTAGATTTTATCATGGTAAATTCTTGTAATGTAAAGGGGTGACTTTGTCCATTTCAATTTAAATGGAAAATGAGCTTTCTTTGCAAACATG